>NW_027597440.1:0-80944 GCF_964194155.1 Cetorhinus maximus
GTGGGGGATGGAGGTGTAGAGGGATTGGACGTCCATGGTGAAGAGGAGGCGGTTGGGGCCAGAGAACTGGAAATTGTTGAGGTGATGTAAGGTGTCAGAGGAATCACGGATGTAGGTGGGAAGGGACTGGACAAGGGGAGAGAGAAGGGAGTCAAGATAACAAGAAATGAGTTCCGTGGGGCAGGAACAGGCTGACACGATCGGTCTGCTGGGGCAGTTCTGTTTGTGGATTTTGGGTAGGAGGTAGAATCGGGCCGTCCCAGGTTGGGCGACTGTCAGGTTGGAAGCTGTGGGAGGAAGATCTCCAGAGGAGATGAGGTCAGTGACAGTCCTGGAAACAATGGCTTGATGTTCAGTGGTGGGGTCATGGTCCAGGAGGAAGTGTCTGTTCTGTTGAAGGGTCATGAGGACTCGACAGGTCAACTTTGTTCTTCTCCGCCGATGCTGTCAGACCTGCTGAGTTTTTCCATGTATTTCTGTTTTTGTTTTGGATTTCCAGCATCCGCAGTTCTTTGTTTTTATATTTTTATATTATATTGTTGTTGAATTTGTTGAGGTTGTTGTTGAATTTGTTGGTGTTTTTCAAGGTTGAGGTTGTTGTTGAAGTTATCGTTGTTTTGCGATCTTGATGTTTTACAACCTCACCTCGCACACTGGAACGCTTGATCTGAAATAAGATCATTTTTCTTCTGCAGAATGTTGGAGGGTTTTTCATCCTGGACACCATGACCCTGTGATCATGGATTCGCTCATCAGTCAGCTCCCTGTTTCTGCAAGGACTCACCTGAATGTATAGGTCGGTTAGGAATAATCCAATAGATTCCCCAGGTTGCTACGAGGGCTGGTTAGAATGTGTTTGTTGAATTACGAAGTCTTGCTTCAGGCTTAAGTGAGTGTCAAAGGTGTTTAGTGTGAGCTTAAAATTCGCTGTCGACTCCCCTGTCCTATGACAATGCCATCTGCCACTGGACCTACTGCATACAGAAAGGTCCTGACCTGAAGCTTCTGCTCTTTCACGTGAAGGCCTGATGCTGCTCCATACTGGAGACAATGGTGTTTCCATAACTCCCACTGCTGGCCTCTCCGCAGGCACTCGGGGCGGTTAAATGGACCAGGTAGGGGCAGGGACTGCTAACCAGGGATGGTCATCCTTTCCTCCCTCCAGTGTTCTTCCTTCTTCCATCAATGTGTTACAAGCTGCTATCGAGCTGCTGTCACCCTGTGGTTCCTTCGAGAACAACCTTGTGTTTTACGCATCAATGTCTCCATGGCTGCCACCATGTTATATAATGGTCCTTCCATCTTGGCCTCTAGGCATGGGACTTGGCTATTGGGCACCCTGTAGATTCTCTTTGGTATCTGATCAACAGTTGTTTACTAGTACGACTTGTGAACGGGTTACAGAGTAGGCACATTACACCTAGGCCTGTTTCCAACTCCTCTCTCTCTTTCAAGAGTCTAACTCATGACTGATTGAGGTTATTGATATATCATCATCTATGTCATATATGAGCATATCACACCTGTTAACTCTTTATGCTCCAGAACAGACTACATGGGCACAGTCTCTAAAAACATTACTCTGGAGTTGTTCCAGAGGACTGGAGAATTGCAAGCATTACACCCTTGCTCAACACAGGGTGAAAAGATAAACCCAGCAACTACAGGCCGGTCAATTTTACCTCGACAGTGGGGAAGCTTCTGGAAACAATAATCCAGGAGTAAATTAAATCATCACAAGGACAAATGCAGGTGAATTAAGGAAAACCAGCACAGATTTGTTCTGGGAAAATACTGTTTAATGAACTTGCTGGAGTTTTTTTGATGAGGGAACAGAGAGGGTCGATGAGGGTATCACTGTAGATGTGGTGCACATGGACTTCCAGAAGGCATTCGATACAGTGCCGCACAACAGACTTGTGAGCAAAGTTTTAGCTCATGGGATGAAAGGGATAGCAGCAACGTGAATAGATAGGGAGAAGTTGCCGCGTTGGGGAAAGGAGCGAGGACGAGAGGGACACAGATTTCAGTTAATCGTTAAAAGAAGCAATTGTGTTTTCCAGCTCATTGTGATCACTTCCTGGGTAAACATCAGGACACCGAACACACCTAAGAGATTGGTTAAAGCAAAAGTGCGTAGGTTGGTGTATGAAGGAATTGAGAAGTTAGGTGCAGTATTACAAAGTTGGAGATCTTGTACATGTGTCTGAGTTGGTAGGTTCCTCAGAATGAACTGTTCTGTTCAAATTGTACTTGTGTCTCTCACCAACTGTCCGTACGCAGAAGGTGTTTTGAATTCTTTGTGAAGTGTGTTGTGGTGTGTTTTCCCAAACCCTCAGTGTGTCTGATCCACTTTACTAATCACTCACAGCAAACTCACATTATGATTAACTCGAGTTAGTTTATTTGCATTTAAAACCCGGGGCAGAAATGTTCACAATGTCAACCTCCACATTCACACCCACACACACACACACACACTCACACACCCACACACACACACCACATATACACAACACATAACACTCACACACAGACACACACAACATATACACACACGTTCACACACACACCCACACATTCACTCACACACGGACACATAAAGACACACACACACTCACACAAGCAAACACTCACACACAGACACACAGACATACACACACAAACATATACATACCAAAATACATACACATGCAAACACACACAAAAAAAAATGCACCCACATACACACAGGCGCACACATACACAGACACACATACGCACACACACACACACACACTCACACACAGACACAGAAATGGAGGATAGACAAAGGAAATTTTTACAACTATGGATAGTAACAGTACAAGAACCACGGAGATGAAAATGAGTTCACATGATTTCCAGAGTATGAGAAGAAAAAGTCCAAAGGCTATTTCCGATGTGACGGAGTTTAGTCCCAAGTCCAGTGAGAGGTTACTGCACGCAAATTGAATGTCTCGTTTCTGACTTAACAACAATGAAAACATTGTAAGGAGTTACTTCATTGGCTGCAAAAGTACATTGGGGATCTCCTGAGTTAGTGAAAGGTGCTAGAGAAATGCAGGGCTTCTGTCCTGTAACATTTTGTCGGATTCCTGCCTGGATTTATAATGGGGTTTTCCAATGTCAACCGTCACACTGTCATTCCACCCCTCCTACCACTGGTGGCGCTGCAGGAGGCTTCTCCTGGGGGAGAAGGGGAACAGATGAACTTTCACCTTACGGACGTGGCCTCGGGCAGTCGGGGATTGTGGGGAAGGGAGGAGGGGCTGGGGATCTTTGGACAATCCTGACACTCTCGTTCTGTGTCCCAGTCTCTCTTCAGGAACAATATTTCTCAATATCAGCTGCCTCGATGCAGGGCAGTGCCCTTTTCTCACAGATGAAAGAGAGGCGATCGGTACAACTGACATCATTCCAGCCGTTTATTCTGATGATGGCACAGTTTTCATTACGACTCCCATTATTCGGTTCACCCTGCTCCCATCGAGTAAAACTGGGAATTGGGGAAATAAAAAATACCGATAAAAATCCACCACATTCTGCACAGAATCAACAAGATTCCTACAGCCTGGTACAAATCCCAAACTAATCCCACTGTCCCACTCTCTCCCCATAGCCCTGTATCAATCCCAAACTAATCCCACTGCCCCACTCTATCCCCATAGCCCTGTATCAATCCCCAAACTAATCCCACTGTCCCGCTCTCTCCCCATAGCCCTGTACAAATCCCAAACTAATCCCACTGTCCCGCCCTCTCTCCATAGCCCTGTACAAATCCCCAAACTAATCCCACTGTCCCCACTCTCTCCCCATAGCCCTGTATCAATCCCAATCTAATCCCACTGTCCTGCTCTCTCTCTTCATGCGACGCTGGGACTCACCTCACTGGGGTCCCATCCACCCATTTCCAGTTTCCTTCACTCTCTCGATCTGTTAGTCCGATCCAGTAATCCCGAGGATTGTTCTCGATAGATTTCTCTATGAAATTCTGCAGTGGATACAATGATGGGGTGTGAGCAGTTAGTTTTACGGCCTTAATTCACAGTGACACAGACACACACACACACACACGGACACACTCTCACACACACACACACACACACACACACACACAGGGATACACTGACTCACTCACGCACACAACTGATACCCAAAATACACCAAACCCTTTCTAAGGAAATTCTCCCTCATTCCCTCTGATTACATATCGGGAAGACTGAAGCTGTTTTTTTCCGTCTCTGTTCCAAACTCCATTCCCGAGTTACCGACTCCATCCTGGGAACTCTCTGAGTCTGAACCAGATTGTTCACAAACCGGGGTCGTGTTTAACCTGGAGATGGGATTCCCACCTCATATCCTCATTGTCACCAAGACGGCCTCTTCCCAACTCCGTAACATCGCCCAGAACCACTCCGGGCTCAGCTCATCAACTGCTGAAACCCTCGTCCATGTAGTGTAGAGAGAGCTTTACTCTGTATCTAACCCCGTGCTGTACTTGTCCTGGGCGTGTTTGATGGGGACGGTGTAGAGGGAGCTTTACTCTGTATCTAACCCTGTGCTGTACCTGTCCTGGGAGTGTTTGATGGGGACAGTGTAGAGGGAGCTTTACTCTGTATCTAACCCCGTGCTGTAACTGTCCTGGGAGTGTTTGTTGGGGACGGTGTAGAGGGTGCTTTAATCTGTATCTAACCCCGTTCTGTTCTTGTCCTGGGATTGTTTGATGTGGACAGTGTAGAGGGAGCTATAATCTGTAACCCCAGGCTGTACCTGTCCTGGGAGTGTTTGATGGAGATGGTGTAGATGGAGTTTTACTCTGCATCTAACCCCGTGCTGTACCTGTCCTGGGAGTGTTTGATGGGGACAGTGTAGAGTAATATTTTCTCTCTATTTAATTCTGACCGATGCGTCTGTCATTCTCACCTGTTCCTGTTCTGTATTTATGACGATGAGGTGTGAAGTTCGGGATTCACATTGTAGTTTTGCCGAGTTCCATTCCTTGCTCTTCGTTGACAATCTATAGCAATGATGATTATGAACTTTCCAGCCACTAGGACAGAGAGACTCTGCAAAATTATGAAGACTTAGTTCAGAGAAATACATCAGGACATTAGGAACAGGAGGAGGCCATTCAGCCCCTCTCGAGCTTGTTACACAGGAACAGGAGGAGGCCCATTCAGCGCCTCTCGAGCCTATTACACAGGAAAAGGATGAGGCTATTCAGCACCTCTCGAGCCTGTTACGTGGGAGCAGGTGGAGGCCCATTCAGCGCCAACTCACCCGAGCAGTTTCGGAGAACGGTGCAGAGGGATCTGAGGTTCCGGAGCATCTTTTCAAGGGTCTCGGACATGTTCTGGATCTTTCCGTTTAACCCCGTCATGTTCTTGTCCATCTGTAGGACTGAGAGAATCACAGGGTCACAGAACTCACAGGATTAAAGGACCACAGGGTCTGAACCGCACAGAAGGAGGCCATTTGTCCGCACTGGCTCTCCGAATGAGCGTTAGGACCCAGTGCCATCGCCCTGCCTTTTCCCCCCTGTACCCCTGCACATTGTATCTGTTCAAATAACCATCCAATGCCCCCTTGAATGCCGCGATTGAACCTGACTCTACATATTCTTCCAGCCAAAATCAATCACTTCACACTTCTCTGTGTCAAACGTTGTCAATCCCCTACCTGCCCACTCCGACACCTGCCTATGTCACAACAGAGCTGGAGTGAGTGATGTGGATGTGGGATATATCAGGGTGTTACAGTGAGGGGTGTGGGATATATCAGAGTGTTACAGTGAGGGGTGTGGGATATATCAGAGTGATATAGTGAGGGGTGTGGGGTATATCAGAGTGTTACAGTGAGGGGTGTGGGATATATCAGAGTGATATAGTGAGGGGTGTGGGGTATATCAGAGTGTTACAGTGAGGGGTGTGGGATATATCAGGGTGTTACAGTGCGGGGTGTGGGGTACATCACAGTGTTACCGTGAGGGGTGTGGGATACATCAGAGTGTTACAGTGAGGGGTGTGGGATACATCAGGGTGTTACAGTGAGGGGTGTGGGATATATCAGAGTGTTACAGTGAGGGGTGTGGGATATATCAGAGTGTTACAGTGAGGGGTGTGGGATATATCAGAGTGTTACAGTGAGGGGTGTGGGATATATCAGAGTGTTACAGTGAGGGGTGTGGGATATATCAGGGTGTTACCGTGAGGGGTGTGGGGTATATCAGGGTGTTACAGTGAGGGGTGTGGGGTATATCAGAGTGTTACAGTGAGGGGTGTGGGGTATATCAGAGTGTTACAGTGAGGGGTGTGGGATACATCAGAGTGTTACAGTGAGGGGTGTGGGATATATCAGGGTGTTACAGTGAGGGGTGTGGGATACATCAGAGTGTTACCGTGAGGGGTGTGGGATATATCAGGGTGTTACAGTGAGGGTTGTGGGATACATCAGGGTGTTACAGTGAGGGGCGTGGGATATATCAGGGTGTTACCGTGAGGGGTGTGGGATATATCAGGGTGTTACAGTGAGGGGTGTGGGGTACATCAGGGTGTTACAGTGAGGGGTGTGGGATACATCAAGGTGTTACCGTGAGGGGTGTGGGATACATCAGGATGTTACAGTGAGGGGTGTGGGGTACATCAGGGTGTTACCGTGAGGGGTGTGGGGTACATCAGGGTGTTACCGTGAGGGGTGTGGGGTACATCAGGGTGTTACCGTGAGGGGTGTGTTGGTACATCAGGGTGTTACCGTGAGGGGTGTGGGGTACATCAGGGTGTTACCGTGAGGGGTGTGTTGGTACATCAGGGTGTTACCGTGAGGGGTGTGGGGTACATCAGGGTGTTACCGTGAGAGGTGTGGGGTACATCAGGGTGTTACCGTGAGGGGTGTGGGGTACATCAGGGTGTTACCGTGAGGGGTGTGGGGTACATCAGGGTGTTACCGTGAGGGGTGTGGGGTACATCAGGGTGTTACCGTGAGGGGTGTGGGATACATGAGGGTGTTACAGTGTGGTGTGGGTTATATACCAGACTGCAACTGTGAGGGGTGTGGGATATATCAGGGTGTTACAGTGAGGGTTGTGGGATATATCAGGGTGTTACAGTGAGGTGTGTGCGATATATCTGAATGTTACAATGAGGAGTGTGTGATTTCTCACAGAGGTAAAGTCATGGGTATGGGATATATCACAATGTTACAGACAGGCGGGTGGGATATATTGCAGTGTTAAAGTGAGTGATCTGTGATATACCACAAAGCTACAGTGGGTGTGTGAGGTATATCAGAGTGTTGCAGCGAGGGGTGTGGGATATATCAGGGTGTTACAGTGAGGTGTGGGTTATATACCAGAATGTAACTGTGAGGGGTGTGGGATATACCAGAGTGTTGCAGTGAGGGGAATGGGACATATCAGAGTGTTACAGTGAGGAGTGTGTGATATATCACAGAGGTAAAGTCTTGGGTATGGGATATATCACAATGTTACTGAGAGGCGGGTGGGATATATTGCAATGTTAAAGTGAGTGATCTGTGATATACCACAAAGCTACAGTGGGCGTGTGAGGTATATCAGAGTGTTGCAGCAAGGGGTGTGGGATATATCAGGGTGTTACAGTGAGGTGTGGGTTATATACCAGACTGTAACCGTGAGGGGTGTGGGATATATCAGAGTGTTACAGTCAGGGGTGTGGGATATATCAGAGTGTTACAGTGAGGGGTGTGGGGTACATCACAGTGTTACCGTGAGGGATATGGGGTATATCACAGTGTTGCCGTGAGGGGTGTGGGATATATCAGAGTGTTGCAGTGAGGGGTGTGGGATATATCAGAGACTTACAGTGAGGGATATGGGATATATCAGAGTGTTGCAGTGAGGAGTGTGGGATATATCAGTGTGTTACAGTGAGGGGTGTGGGTTATATCTGCATGTAATAGTGAGGTGTGTGAGATATATCAGAGTGTTACAGTCAGGGGTGTGGGATATTTCAAAATGTTACAGCGAGGGGTGTGGGATATATCAGTGTGTTACAGTGGGGCGGGTGGTATATATTAATGTGTTACAGTGAGGGGTGTGGGATATATCAGAGTGTGACATTGTGGGATGTGGGATATATCAGAGATTTACAGTGAGGTATGCGGGATATATCAGAGTGTAACAGTGAGATATGCGGGATATATCAGTGTGTTACAGTGAGGGTTGAGGGATATATCAGAGTGTTACAGTGAGGGGTGTGGAATATATCAGAGTGTTACAGTGAGGGGTGTGGGATATATCAGAGTGTTACAGTGAGGGGTGTGGGATATATCAGAGTGTTACAGTGAGGGGTGTGGGTTATATCAGAGTGTTACAGTGAGGGGTGTGGGATCTATCAGAGTGTTACAGTGAGGGTGTGGGATATATCAGTGTTACAGTGAGGGGTGTGGGATATATCAGAGTGTTTCAGTGAGGGGTGTGGGATATATCAGAGTATTACAGTGAGGGGTGTGGGATATATCAGTGTTACAGTGAGTGGTGTGGGATATATCAGAGTGTTTCAGTGAGGGATGTGGGATATATCAGAGTATTACAGTGAGGGGTGTGGGATATATCAGAGTGTTACAATGTGGGGTGTGGGATATATCAGAGATTTACAGTGAGGTATGCGGGATATATCAGAGTGTTACAGTGAGGGGTGTGGGATATATCAGAGTGTTACAGTGAGGGGTGTGGGATATATCAGAGTGTTACAGTGAGGGGTGTGGGGTACATCACAGTGTTACCGTGAGGGATGTGGGGTATATCACAGTGTTGCTGTGAGGAGTGTGGGATATATCAGAGTGTTGCAGTGAGGGATGTGGGATATATCAGAGTGTGTTACAGTGAGGTGTGTGGGATATATCAGAGTGTTACAGTCAGGGGTGTGGGATATTTCAAAATGTTACAGCGAGGGGTGTGGGATATATCAGTGTGTTACAGTGGGGCGTGTGCTATATATTAATGTGTTATAGTGAGGGGTGTGGGATATAGCAGAGTGTGACATTGTGGGATGTGGGATATATCAGAGATTTACAGTGAGGTATGCGGGATATATCAGAGTGTTACAGTGAGGGGTGTGGGATATATCAGAGTGTTACAGTGAGGGGTGTAGGATATATCATTGGCTGTGTCGTGTTTGAAAGGGATCGTAAACTTTTGCTTTTGCTTTATTTGAAAAGTGGCCCTTCTTCAACCAAACAACTTCGATTAAGTTATTGAAAGCTGTAAAAAAGCTTTTTCCTATGCTCCTGTTATGTGCTTATGTGTGTGTATGAAGTTGTGATGACCCCCCCGGGTTTGAATGTATGAATAAACTACGCTGCTGATTTAAACCTAGAGAGATGTTGCTGCTTCTCCCTTAAAATCTGACCTCACAAACTGAGGGTTTGGGTAAACGCACCACAGCCTATTTCCAACATGAAAACACCCCTGCTTACGGACAGAGGGTGAGAAAATAAAGGAGTTCAGTATTGCCTCCGTTCACTCTCTGTATCAGTTTCAATGTGAGGTTCAGCTTCCTACCTTGGACTCCCAGCCCTATTGCAATAGCCAAACTGATGATTAAGACAATGAGGCAGGCGATGCCAAGATTTGTTGAAGTTATTGATCTTCTTCCTCCAGCTGTTTCCTGCCCAGTTTTACCTGGAATAGAGAAGTAAAGATTGACCCAGGTTGAGCAGCCTGTGTAACTGCACGGAACAGACAATGGTGACGTATCTGCCTCCCTTATTGAGAGAAACAACAACCACGTTACTCGTTTATATCCCTCGTTTCACATCCCAGCGCACGGTACAGGAGGCTTATCAAAGAGAATCGAACACCGAGTCACACAGGGAGATATTAGGGACAGGAAACCAAAAGCACAGACACAGAGATCAGTACAAGGAGCGTCTTAAGGAGGGTAGAGAGAGAGAGAGACAGACAGAGAGAGAGAGAGCTGGATAAAGAGGGAGCGAAATGGAGAGAGACAGAGAGTGAGAGTCAGATATATAGGAGGAGAGGTTTAGCGAGAGTTCTCTGCATCACAGGGCCCAGGCAGCTGAAGGCTTCTGGGGATAAACATAGATACAGAGTAAAGCTCCCTCTACACTGTCCCCATCAAACACTCCCAGGACAGGTACAGCCTAGGGTTAGATATAGAGTAAAGCTCCCTCTACACCAACCCCATCAACCACTCCCAGGACAGGGACAGCACGGGGTTAGATACAATGTAAAGCTCCCTCTACACTGCCCCATCAAACACTCCCAGGACAGGTACAGCACGGGGTTAGATACAGAGTAAAGCTCCCTCTACATTGTCCACATCAAACAATCCCAGGACATGTACAGCCTGGGGTTAGATACAGAGTAAAGCTCCCTCTACACTTTCCCCATCAAACACTCCCAGGGCAGGTACAGCACGGGGTTAGATACAGAGTAAAGCTCCCTCTACACCGTCCCCATCAAACACTCCCAGGACAGGTACAGCACGGGGTTAGATACAGAGTAAAGCTTTCTCTACACTGTCCCCATCAAACACTCCCAGGGCAGGGACAGCACGGGGTTAGATGCAGAGTAAAGCTCCCTCTACACTGTCCCCATCAAACACTCCCAGGGCAGGTACAGCACGGGGTTAGATACAGAGTAAAGCTCCCTCTACACCGTCCCCATCAAACACACCCAGGATAGGTACAGCATGGGGTTAGATACAGAGTAAAGCTCCCTCTACACTGTCCCCATCAAACACACCCAGGACAGGTACAGCACGGGGTTAGATACAGAGTAAAGCTCCCTCTACACCGTCCCCATCAAACACACCCAGGACAGGTACAGCACGGGGTTAGATACAGAGTAAAGCTCCCTCTGCACCGTCCCCATCAAACACTCCCAGGACAGGTACAGCACGGGGTTAGATACAGAGTAATGCTCCCTCTACACTGTCCCCATCAAACACTCCCAGGACAGGTACAGCACGGGGTTAGATACAGAGTAAAGCTCCCTCTACACTGTCCCCATCAAACACTCCCAGGACAGGTACAGCACGGGGTTAGATACAGAGTAAAGCTCCCTCTACACTGTCCCCATCAAACACCCCCAGGACAGGTACAGCATGGGGTTAGATACAGCGTAAAGCTCCCTCTACACCGTCCCCATCAAACACTCCCAGGACAGGTACAGCACGGGGTTAGATACAGAGTAAAGCTTCCCATGTACTATCTTTACCAAACACTCTATCTCACTTTCTGACTCTCTGTCTCTCTTATTCTCTCTTTCTGTTTTTCCCTCTCTCTCTCTATGCATGTGTCTCTCTCACTCTCTCTTTCAATCTCTCTCTCATTCTTGTTGACCTCTCTCTCATTCTTGCTCTTTTTCTCTTTCTGTTTCTCCATCTCCACCTCTCTCTGTCTCTCTCTATCTCGCTGTCCCTCTTTTTAATTCTCTCTCTCTCTCCATTGAACAGTTTAACCTACGTTCACTGGGGGCTGTCGTGTTGTTTTTGATGTGTCTTATATTCATGTAGTCGGTGTCCTGCTCCATGGTTTGTGTCTGAGGGGGTCTCTCTCCTCCGTTCCTGTCCTGTCTGATTCTCTCTCTCTCTCAGATGTGTCTCAATCTTTCCTCAGACTCGATGTCAGGGCGTAAACTTCCTCAAAACTGTTTCTATTTTCTTCATTTTTGTAATGCCACTTCCCCTTAGACCTGTGTGACAAAGTGGTTCAGTTAACCATGTACAGCAGCTGCCGAAGGCTTTACATTTTTGCCAAGCACAGGGAGAGCCAACATGGCTTCAGGGAACATCAGCAGAATTCAAAATCATTTCACAAGCCTCTAGACTGCTTGTTGTAACTGGAAAAGGTCTATACACTCACACACCAACACATACAGACACTGACACACACTCACACGCGCACACACCCACACATACACACACACCCACACACTCACACTCATACACACAGACACTGACACACACTCACACACACCCACACACACTGACA
Source organism: Cetorhinus maximus (assembly GCF_964194155.1). NCBI lineage: Eukaryota > Metazoa > Chordata > Chondrichthyes > Lamniformes > Cetorhinidae > Cetorhinus > Cetorhinus maximus. Next base: position 12,016 of record NW_027597440.1, read on the forward strand.
CACACTCACACTCATACACTCACACACACACACACACAGACACTGACACACACTCACACGCGCACACACCAACACACACTGACACACACTCACACACACAGACACTGACACACACACAGACACTCACAAACTCAGACACTGACACACACACAGACACACTCAGACACTGACACACACTCACACGCACACACACACACACTCAGACACTGACACACACACACTCACATACTCAGACACACACACACTCACACGCACACACTGACATGCACACAAACTGACACACACTCAGACACTCACACACACAGACACTGACACACACTCACACACCCACACATTCACACACACACTGACACACACACACACACTGATACACACTCACACTGACACACACACAGACACTCACACACACACACTGACACACACACTGACACACACTCAGACACACACACTCAGACACTGACACACACTCAGACACTGACACACACACAGACACTGACACACACACAGACACACACTCACACACACAGACACTGACACACACACAGACTGAATGATCCTCTGAACCCTCCTGGAAACACTAACCAATAACCTGGCAGCAAATATCACTTGTCATTTTATTCCAAAGTGGAAGGTTTTTCTTCCCATTGGTCCTCCCGGTGAGCATTGAGGTCAGGCCTTGCCTTCACTGACCAGGCAGTGAGTGTAGGTACGTCCATACGAACATGTGAACATAGGAACCAGGAGCAGCAGGAGGCCATTCAGCCCGTTGTACCTGCCCCACCATTCAGTAAGACCATGTCCGATCTGAATGTAACCTTATTATGTCACAGCCAAGGGTAAAGGCCGAGGGCTTCAAATTCAAATCCCAGACGGAAACTTGAAACAACTGTTACAACCCATTTTTGCAATTTGTAAGTTTCGAGATGCAGACCACCCCCATCAAACCCAGAGCAATGGGGTAGACCCTTAAATGCCCTCTGAGCAAGTGCGATTAGGGATGGGCATAAATGCTGGCCAAGCCAGGGGTGTCCACAACCCATGAATCAATAAATAAAAACTCGGAGACACCGGCAAAGAGCTGTTATGGCAATATAATCATTCTCAGAATGTTATTGTGATTTATTGTAAAAGTAGGTGAATAGTGGGGTTTGGACAGTTTCTCTGTGTTTAATCGGCTTGGAGACAGCTGGTCTGGAGGCTGAGATTCATGAAAAGAAGCTCAGTTTGAAATGCTCAATAGGTAAACATGGCTGAAGTTTTAGAATGTGCGGTGAGGAGAATTTGCATTTTTAGATAAATAAGAGTAGTTTGAATTTCAAAGAGACGTGCACGCCTTGCCAGAGAAGCGAGGCCAAGCAGTGTGTTTATTTGTCCCAATGGTTACTGATAGTATTAGCACCATAAAGAGATTTATATTATGAGAAAGGTAAAGATCCAAAGACTTTTGGGAACAATGGGATTTACATTAAAAGGGATAAACGTGGAAAAGGAGAAGAAGCTGTGTGTCAGAGGGAAAGGCATTGCAAGATCTCCCAGAAGTGTGAAAGCCTCCAGCATTAAGCTGCTGTCTACAGAAACTGAAGCTGGGAAAAACACACTTTGGATTCTACTGTCCAGCGTATTGTCATGATTTGCCTGGATCTGTTTGAAAGTCTAATTGATTTTTCCTGTTGCCTTAATGGGGGTGTAGCTGGAAGCTCGATTAATTAGGGGCTTTTTGGAGTTATTACAGTAGTAATTTGTCGACCCGTGTATGTGCTTACAATCATTTCTTTTGTTAATGAATGTTTAATTTAGGTTAGTAAAAAAATCTCTAGAGTCTTGGTGGACTTATTATTACTGAATTCAGGGCAGGCATCTCGAATTAAAATATAAATTGCAAAACAGTTGTGACCACATGATCAGGATTCCCTCGTAGATTTGATCCGCCTGGCACACATCATCTGCTGCATCATAACAGAGCGTCGGGAGAGGAATGGTTACAGCAAAAGTACGTAGGCTGGTGTATGAAGGAATTGAGAATTTAGGAGCAGTATTACAAAGTTGGAGATCTTGTACATGTGTCTGAGTTGGTAGGTTCCTCAGAACGAACTGTTCTGGACAGGCGAGGGACAGGCACACTGTACTTCTGTCTCTCACCAACTGTTCGTACGCAGAAGGTGTTTTGAATTCTTTGTGAAGTGTGTTGTGGTGTGTTTTCCCAAACCCTCAGTGTGTCTGATCCACTTTACTAATCACTCACAGCAAACTCACATTGTGATCAACTCGGGTTAGTTTATTTACATTTAAAACCCGGGGAAGGAGTGTTCATAATGTCACACTCTGGGCCACACACACACTCTAAAGCTCTCTCTCACACACACAAACACTCACAAACTCACACGCATACACACACACACATTCACACACAAACACATGCACACACACAAACACATGCACACACACAAACACATGCACACACACAAACACATGCACACACACAAACACATGCCCACACACAAACACATGCCCACAAGCACAAATGCGCACACACAGAGACAAAGAAACACAGATGTACATGCACAGACATACACACACACAGATGCACATACACACACCCCCACCCCCCGTGCGTGCATGCACACACACACATACACACACACACACACACACACACACACTCAAACACAGAGTAATGGAGGACAGAAAAAGGAAACTTTTACAACTATGGATAGTAACAGTACAAGAACCACGGAGATGAAAATTAGTTCACATGATTTCCAAAGTCGGAGAAGAAAAAGTCCAAAGGTTATTTCCGATGTGAACGAGTTCAATCCTGAGTCCAGTGGGAGCTGACTGCACGCAAATTCAGTGCCTCGTTTTGGACATGACAACTATGAAAACAAAGTTTTTGGCTGCAAAGTTCATTGGCTGCAAAAGCACATTGGGGATCTCCTGAGTTCGTGAAAGGTGCTAGAGAAATGCAGGACTTCCGGCCTGTAACATTTCACCGGATTACTGTCTGGACTTATAATGGGGTTTTCCAATGTCAACCGTCACACTGTCATTCCACCCCTCCCACCACTGGTGGCGCTGCAGGAGGCTCCTCCTCGGGGAGAAGGGGAACAGATGAACTTTCACCTTACGGACGTGGCCTCGGGCAGCCGGGGATTGTGGGTAAGGGAGGAGGGGCTGGGGATCTTTGGACAATCCTGACCCTCTCGTTCTGTGTCCCAGTCTCTCTTCAGGAACAATATTTCTCAATATCAGCTGCCTCGACGCTGGGCAGTGCCCTTTTCTCACAGATGAAATGGAAGTAATGGGTGCAACGGACATCATTCCAGTCATTGGTTCTGAAAATAGCGCAGTCTTCATAATAATAGATTATTCGCTTGACCCTGCTCCCATCGGGTAAAACTGGGAAATGAGGAAATAAAAAATACTGATAAAAATCCAACACATTCCTGTACAGACTCAACAAGTTGCCAGCAGCCCTGTACAAATCCCAAACTAATCCCACTTTCCCGCTCTCTCCCCATAGCCCTGTATCAATCCCCAAACTAATCCCACTGTCCCGCTCTCTCCCCATAGCCATGTATCAATCCCAAACTAATCCCACTGCCCCGCGCTCTCCCCATAGCCCTGTATCAATCCCAAACTAATCCCACTGCCCTGCTCTCTCCCCATAGACCTGTATCAATCCCAAACTAATCCCACTGCCCTGCTCTCTCCCCATAGCCCTGTATCAATCCCAAACTAATCCCACCGTCCCGCTCTCTCCCCATAGCCCTGTATCAATCCCAAACTAATCCCACTGCCCTGCTCTCTCCCCATAGCCCTGTATCAATCCCAAACTAATCCCACTGTCCCGCTCTCTCCCCATAGCCCTGTATCAATCCCAAACTAATCCCACTGCCCTGCTCTCTCCCCATAGCCCTGTATCAATCCCAAACTAATCCCACTGTCCCGCTCTCTCCCCATAGCCATGTATCAATCCCAAACTAATCCCACTGTCCCGCTCTCTCCCCATAGCCCTGTATCAATTTCAAACTAATCCCACTGTCCCGCACTCTCCCCATAGCCCTGCATCAATCCCCAAACTAATCCCACTGTCCCGCTCTCTCCCCATAGCCCTGCATCAATCCCCAAACTAATCCCACTGTCCCGCTCTCTCCCCATAGCCCTGTATCAACCCCAAACTAATCCCACTGTCCCGCTCTCTCCCCATAGCCCTGTATCAATCCCAAACTAATCCCACTGCCCCACTCTCTCCCCCTAGCCCTGTATCAATCCCAAACTAATCCCACTGCCCCGCTCTCTCCCCATAGCCCTGTATCAATCACAAACTAATCCCCCTGTCCCGCTCTCTCTCTCCATGCGACGCTGGGACTCACCTCACTGGGCTCCCATCCACCCATGTCCAATTTCCTTCACTCTCTCGATCTGTTAGTCCGATCCAGTAATCCCCAGGATTGTTCTCGATAGATTTCTTTATGAAATTCTGCAGCAGATACAATGATGGAATGTGATCAGTTAGTATGACTGCCTTAACTTACACAAACACGCACACACAACTGATACCCAAAATACACCAAACCCTTTCTCAGGAAATTCTCCCTCATTCCATCTGATTAAATATCGGGAAGACTGAAGCTGTTGTTTTCCGTCTCTGTTCCAAACTCCATTCCTGAGTTACCGACTCCATCCTGGGAACTCCCTGAGTCTGAACCAGACTGTTCACAACCCTGGGGTTGTGTTTAATCTGGAGATGGGATTCCCACCTCATATCCACATCGTCACCATGACGGCCTCTTCCCAACTCCGTAACATCACCCAGAACCACCCCGGTCTCAGCTCATCGACTACTGAAACCCTCGTTCATGTAGTGTAGAGGGAGCATTACTCTTTATCTAACCCCGTGCTATACCTGTCCTGGGAGTGTTTGATGGGGACAGTGTGGAGGGAGCTTTACTCTGTATCTAACCCCGTGCTGTACCTGTCCTGGGAGTGTTTGATGGGGACGGTGTAGAGGGAGCTTTACTCTGTATCTACCCCTGTGCTGTACCTGTCCTGGGGGTGTTTGCTGGGGACTGTGTAGAGGGACCTTTACTCTGTATCTAACACCGTGCTGTACCTGTCCTGAGAGTGTTTGATGGGGAGGGTGTAGAGGGAGCTTTACTCTGTATCTAACCCCGTGCTGTACCTGTCCTGGGAGTGTTTGATGGGGACGGTGTATAGGGAGCTTTACTCTGTATCTAACCCCGCGCTGTACCTGTCCTGGGAGTGTTTGATGGGGACGATGTAGAGGGAGCTTTACTCTGTATCTAACCCCATGCTGTACCTGTCCTGGGAATGTTTGATGGGGACAGTGTAGAGGGAGCTTTACTCTGTATCTAACCCTGTGCTTTAGCTGTTCTGCGAGTGTTTGATGGGGACGGTGCAGAGGGATATTCTCTCTCTATCTCATTCTGACAGATGCGTCTGTCATTCTCACCTGTTCCTGTTCTGTATTTATGATGATGAGGTGTGAACTTAGGGATTCACAATGTACTTTTGCCGAGTTCCAATCCTTGCTCTTCATTGAGAATCTATAGCAATAATAATTATGAACTTTCCAGCCGCTCGTACAGAGAGACTCTGCAAAATTATACAGACTTAATTCAGGGAAATATATCGGGGCATAAGGAACAGGAGGAGGCCATTCAGCCCCTCTCGAGCCTGATACACAGGAACAGGAGGAGGTCATTCAGCCCCTCTCGAGCCTGGAACAGAGGAACAGGAGGAGGCCATTCAGCCCCTCTCGAGCCTGTTACACAGGAACAGGAGGAGGCCATTCAGCCCCTCTCGAGCATTTTACACCATTCTTTTGGATCTGCTCTGTACCTTAACTCCCTCGGTTCCGTGACCCTCCATCCCCAACAACGATCCCTCAATCTCAGTTTTGACGTTTCCCTTTGACCTCCGGCCCCACAGTTTATTTCGGGGGTGGTGGAGAGTTCCTGATTTCCGCTCCCCTTTGTGTGAAGAGGTGTTTCCTGATGTCCCCCCTGAACGTCCTGTCTCGAATTTTAACCTCCTTCCCCCTTGTTCTTGATTCCCCCTCCCCGGCTCCCCCGACAACCCACCGGATCAGAGGAAATAGTTTCTCCCCATCGACCCAATCAAATCTCTTCATTGCTTTCAACGCCTCGGATCCGGTCGCCGTGGTTTCACCTGTAGGCCTCAGGCTTCGAGCTTGGATGGCCCGCCTGCACCTTATCCAATCCCTTCAATCTGTCGGACAGACCCCACCCCCCCGATCGATTCATCCCCTCGCCTGTCCCAAACTCCAGGAGGCAGAGGCCGGGATAGTGCGGACTTCCACCGCTTGGAGATTAAGGCCTTGACTGAAGGATGGGGAGGGCGGGGGTGGGGAGACAGAGGGTGGGGGTGGGGGTGGGGAGACAGGGGGTGGGGGTGGGAAGACAGGGGGTGGGGGTGGGGGTGGGGAGACAGCGGGTGGGGGGCGGGGGAGAGAAGGGGTGGGGGTGATCCCAATGGGACAGAGCGTGGGATGTTGCGGGAGGGGGCAGGAGTACGGCCGGCAGCTCCCACTCACCTGAACAGATTCGGAGCATTGGGCAGAGCAATCGCGCTGTCTCGGACAATTTCTGGAACATTCCATTCAGCTCTGTAACGTTCCATGGGGCAACAGCCAAGATCCGGTTCAGGGGGTCAGCATCACCGCACTCCTTGTTCATCTGTAGAACTGAGAGATAGAGCCGGAGTGAGAGATAGTGTGGGATATATCAGAGTGTTACAGTGAGGGGTGTGGGATATATCAGAGTGTTACAGTGAGGGGTGTGGGATATATCAGAGTGTTACAGTGAGGGGTGTGGGATATATCAGAGTGTTCCAGTGAGGAGTGTGGGATATATCAGGGTGTTACAGTGAGGGGTGCGGGATATATCAGGGTGTTACAGTGAGGGGTGTGGGATATATCGGGGTGTTACAGTGAGGGGTGTTGGAAAAATCAGAATGTTACAGTGAGGGGTGTGGGATATATCAGGGTGTTACAGTGAGGGGTGTGGGATATATCAGTGTTACAGTGAGGGGTGTGGGATATATCAAAGTTTTAGAGTGAGGGGTGTGGGATATATCATACTGTTACAGTGAGGGGTGTGGGATATATCAGAGTGTTACAGTGAGGGGTGTGGGATATATCAGAGTGTTAGAGTGAGGGGTGTGGGATTTATCGGAGTGTTACAGTGAGGGGTGTGGGATATATCAGAGTGTTACAGTGAGGGGTGTGGGATATATCAGAGTGTTACAGTGAGGGGTGTGGGATATATCGGAGTGTTACAGTGAGGGGTGTGGGATATATCGGAGTGTTACAGTGAGGGGTGTGGGATATATCGGAGTGTTACAGTGAGCGGTGTGGGATATATCGGAGTGTTACAGTGAGGGGTGTGGTACATATCGGAGTGTTACAGTGAGGGGTGTGGGATATATCAGAGTGTTACAGTGAGGGGTGTGGGATATATCGGAGTGTTACAGTGAGGGGTGTGGGATAGATCAGAGTGTTACAGTGAGGGGTGTGGGATGTATCAGAGTGTTACAGTGAGGGGTGTGGGATATATCAGAGTGTTACAGTGAGGGGTGTGGGATATATCAGAGTGTTACAGTGAGGGGTGTGGGATGTATCAGTGTTTCAGTGAGGGGTGTGTGATGTATCAGGGTGTTACAGTGAGGGGTGTGGGTTATATCAGAGTGTTACATTGAGGGGTGTGGGATATATCAGAGTGTTACAGTGAGGGGTGTGGGATGTATCAGAGTGTTACAGTGAGGGGTGTGGGATATATCGGAGTGTTACAGTGAGTGGTGTGGGATATATCGGAGTGTTACAGTGAGGGGTGTGGGATATATCAGAGTGTTACAGTGAGGGGTGTGGGATGTATCAGAGTGTTACAGTGAGGGGTGTGGGTTATATCAGAGTGTTCCAGTGAAGGGTGTGGGATGTATCAGGGTGTTACAGTGAGGGGTGTGGGATGTATCAGGGTGTTACAGTGAGGGGTGTGGGTTATATCAGAGTGTTCCAGTGAAGGGTGTGGGATGTATCAGGGTGTTACAGTGAGGGGTGTGGGATGTATCAGGGTGTTACAGTGAGATGTTCCTCCCCGTACCGTGGACTGTGAGACCTGTATTAATTGCGAAGTTGCAGATTAAGACAATGAGGCCGACCACGTGAGACGTCTCGATTATTTTGAGCTTCTTCCTCCAGGTGTTTCCAGTCCAGTTTTATCTGGAATTGAGAAGTGAAGATTGGCCCATGTTGAGCAGCCTGTGTAACTGCACGGAACAGACAATGGTGACGTATCTACCTCCCTTATCGAGAGAAACAACAACCACGTTTTTCACCACGTTTTCCTTTTGTCTGTGACATCTTTTGGTTATCTCCTCCTATCACTGCTTGCTTGTCCCAACAACCCCCTCCCCAACCCCCCCTTCTTCCCCACGCCCCCCTCCACCGCCCCTTAAACCAGCTTATATTTCACCCCTATCCTATTTCTACTAAGTTCTGATGAAGGGTCATGATGACTCGAAACGTCAACTTTGCTCTTCTCCGCCGATGCTGCAAGACCTGCTGAGTTTTTTCAGGTATTTATGTTGTTGTTTTGGATTTCCAGCATCCGCAGTTTTTTGTTTTTATCAACAACCACGTTACTCGTTTATATCCCTCATTTCACATCCCAGCGCATGGTACAGGACGGTTGTCAAAGAGAATCGAACACAAAGTCACGCATGGAGATATTAGGGACAGGTAACCAAATGGTCAGTCACAGAGATCGGTATAAGGAGCGTCTTAAAGGAGTGGAGAGAGGGACAGAAAAATGGAGAGACAGACAGAGAGCGGGTCCCAGGCAGAGAGCGGGACCGAGGCAGAGAGCGGGACCGATGTAGAGAGCGGGACCGAGGCAGAGAGCGAGTGTTGTAGGGGCTGGAGGTGGTTACATAGATTGGGAGCGTTGTAGGGGCTGGAGGAGGTTACAGAGATAGGGAGGGGTGTAGGGGCTGGAGGAGGTTACAGAGATAGGGAGGGGTGTAGGGGCTGGAGGGGGTTACAGAGATAGGGAGGGGTGTAGGGACTGGAGGAGTTTACAGAGATAGGGAGGGTTGTAGGGGCTGGAGGAGGTTACAGAGATAGGGAGGGGTGTAGGGGCTGGAGGAGGTTACAGAGATAGGGAGGGGTGTAGGGGCTGGAGGAGGTTACAGAGATAGGGAGGGGTGTAGGGGCTGGAGGAGGTTACAGAGATAGGGAGCGCTGTAGGGGCTGGAGGCGGTTACAGAGATAGGGAGGGGTGTAGGGGCTGGAGGAGGTTACAGAGTTAGGGAGGGGTGTAGGGGCTGGAAGAGGTTACAGAGTTAGGGAGGGGGTTGTAGGGGCTGGAGGTGGTTACAGAGTTAGGGAGGGGTGTAGGGGCTGGAGGAGGTTACAGAGATAGGGAGGGGTGTAGGGGCTGGAGGGGGTTACAGAGATAGGGAGGGGTGTAGGGACTGGAGGAGTTTACAGAGATAGGGAGGGTTGTAGGGGCTGGAGGAGGTTACAGAGATAGGGAGGGGTGTAGGGGCTGGAGGAGGTTACAGAGATAGGGAGGGGTGTAGGGGCTGGAGGCGGTTACAGAGATAGGGAGGGGTGTAGGGGCTGGAGGAGGTTACAGAGATAGGGAGGGGTGTAGGGGCTGGAAGAGGTTACAGAGTTAGGGAGGGGGTTGTAGGGGCTGGAGGTGGTTACAGAGTTAGGGAGGGGTGTAGGGGCTGGAGGAGGTTACAGAGATAGGGAGGGGTGTAGGGGCTGGAGGAGGTTACAGAGATAGGGAGGGGTGTAGGGGCTGGAGGAGGTTACAGAGATAGGGAGGGGTGTAGGGGCTGGAGGAGGTTACAGAGATAGGGAGGGGTGTAGGGGCTGGAGGAGGTTACAGAGTTAGGGAGGGTTGTAGGGGCTGGATGAGGTTGCAGAAATAGGGAGGTGAATCACTTCACCACATCCCTCCCCTCGACTACCCTGAACCATTATGACCTCTGACCCCACACTCCCAGGATGCCTGACCTTTATCCAGGGTCACCTTGGTTCTGCTGCGGACTCCGTGGAGTGAAGTTGACTTGGGCGTAACTTGGTTCCCGTTCACCTACAAGTGTCGGAGAGAGACGGAAAGAGGGAGTGAGAAGGGATGATGAACGTGAGGACAGTTTGGTCAGTACGTGTGACGTAGGTGGGAAGCAGAGGACAACGACAGAGCAACAACACACACACCGACATGTCAATCAGCTCTGGAGAATGCCAAGATTAACTAGAACATAGCCAGGTGCATCTCAAATGCTTCCTTCACCAGCTCCAGGCAGATGACATGTAACTTACTCCTCCAACAAGTGCAACACAAAACGAGCAGGCATGGAAACCGAGGAACAACAGGCACATAGATACGGTGCGATCGTCACGTGGCTGAGGTCCAACAGAAATGCAGCTAAAATGCAACGGACGTGCGATTGTGGTGCAAGCTAACTGCAATTGAGATGTAACACACACGGAACTAAGCAGCACGTGACACACTACAGTACAACAGGGACAGGACTCATGCTTAACTGTGACGTAACTACGATGCAATGGAAACGTAACTCAGATGTAAATGACAGGGAAGAGACGTGTCGCTCAGTTGTGTTAGGAAGAGGGTATTCGATTTTCAAACAGAGATTAGCAGATCCATAATTAAGATCTAACAGATACATAACTAAGGTGTAACAAACAGAGAGGAGATGGATCAGGTACGATATTGACTCAGGTGTAACTTAAGATGAAACTAAAAGAATCAAGGTCTACCTAATGCATCATGTACAACACAACTGAGAAACAATTAAAGTGCAGCAGGTTGGGCACAAATCAGTATCTTACGACTGACATACGATATCTGTAACTGACCTGTTGTACGGACCTTAGTTGTCCCTGAGGCAGGAAGAAGATTCAGCTCCGCGTACAAGATCTCCGGATCGTCTGGAAAACGGAAACAGAAACTATACAATGGATGAGAGTTAGATACAGAGTAAAGCTCCCTCTACACCGTCCTCATCAAACACTCCCAGGACAGGGACAGCACGGGGTTAGATACAGAGTAAAGCTCCCTCTACACCGTTCCCATCAAACACTCCCAGGACAGGTACAGCACGGGGTTAGATACAGAGTAAAGCTCCCTCTACACCGTCCCCATCAAACACTCCCAGGACAGGTACAGCACGGTGTTAAATACAGAGTAAAGCTCCCTCTACACTACACGAACGAGGGTTTCAGCAGTCGACAAGCTGAGACCGGGGTGGTTCTGGGCGATGTTATAGAGCTGGGAAGAGGCCTTCTTGGTGACGATGCGGATATGGGGTGGGAATCCCATCTCCAGGTTAAACACAACCCCACGGTTGTCAACAGTCTGGTTCAGACTCAGGGAGTTCCCAGGATGGAGTCGGTAACTTGGGAATGGAGTTTGGAACAGAGACGGAAAACAACGGCTTCAGTCTTCCTGATATTTAATCAGAGGGAATGAGGGAGAATTTCCTGAGAAAGAGTTTGGGGCATTTTGTGTATCAGTTGTGTGTGTGAGTGAGTGAGTGTGTCCGTGTGTGTGTGTGTGTGTGTCTGTGTCAGTATGAATTAAGGACGTAAAACTAACTGCTCAAACCCCATCATTGTATCCGCTGCAGAATTTCATAACGAAATCTGTCGAGGACACTCCTGGGGATTACTGAATCGGATTAACAGATCGAGAGAGTGAAGGAAACTGGAAACGGGTGGATGAAACCCCAGTGAGGTGAGTCCCAGCATTGCATGGAGAGAGAGAGCGGGACAGGGGGATTAGTTGGGATTGATACAGGGCTATGGGGTGAGAGCGGGGCAATGGGATTAGTTTGGGATTTGTACCGGGCTATGGGGGTAGAGCGGGACAGTGGGATTAGTTTGGGATTGATACAGGGACATGGGGAGAGAGTGGGGCAGTGGGATTAGTTTGGGGATTGATACAGGGCTATGGGGAAAGAGCGGGATAGTGGGATTAGTTTGGGATTTGTACAGGGCTATGGGGGGAGAGCGGGACAGTGGGATTAGTTTGGGATTGATACAGGGACATGGGGAGAGATCGGGACAGTGGGATTAGTTTGGGGATTGATACAGGGCTATGGGGAAAGAGCGGGACAGTGGGATTAGTTTGGGATTTGAACAGGGCCATGGGGAGAGAGTGGGGCAGTGGGATTAGTTTGGGGATTGATACAGGGCTATGGGGAGAGAGCGGGACAGTGGGATTAGTTTGGGGATTGATACAGGGCTATGGGGAGAGCGCGGGGCAGTGGGATTAGTTTGGGGATTGATACAGGGCTATGGGGAGAGAGCGGGACAGTGGGATTAGTTTGGGGATTGATACAGGGCTATGGGGAGAGAGCGGGACAGTGGGATTAGTTTGGGGATTGATACAGGGCTATGGGGAGAGCGCGGGGCAGTGGGATTAGTTTGGGGATTGATACAGGGCTATGGGGAAAGAGCGGGACAGTGGGATTAGTTGGGGATTTGTACAGGGATATGGGGATAGAGCGGGACAGTGGGATTAGTTTGGGATTTGTACAGGGCTATAGGGGGAGAGCGGGACAGTGGGATTAGTTTGGGATTGATACAGGGCTATGGGGTGAGAGCGGGGCAATGGGATTAGTTGGGGATTTGTACTGGGCTATGGGGAGAGAGCGGGACAGTGGGATTAGTTTGGGGATTGATACAGGGCTATGGGGAGAGAGCGGGACAGTGGGATTAGTTTGGGGATTGATACAGGGCTTTGGGGAAAGAGCGGGACAGTGGGATTAGTTGGGGATTTGTACAGGGCTATGGGGGGAATGACAGTGTGACGGTTGACATTGGAAAACCCATTATAAATGCAGGCTGGAATCCGACAAAATGTTACAGTACAGAAGCCCTGCATTTCTCTAGCACCTTTCACTAATTTAGGAGATCCCCAATGTACTTTTGCAGCCAATGAAGCAACTCCTTACAATGTTTTCATGGTTGTCATGTCAGAAACGAGGCATTCAATTTGCGTGCAGTAAGCTCTCACTGGACTCGGGACTGAACCCGGTCACATCGGAAATAGCCTTTTGACTTTTCCTTCTCAGACTCTGGAAATCATGTGAACTCATTTTCATCTCTGTGGTTCTTGTACTGTTACTATCCATAGTTGTAAAAGTTTCCTTTGTCTATCTTCCATTACTGTATCTGTGTGAATGTGTGTGTGTGTGTGTATGCGTATGTGTGTCTGTGTATGTGTGCATCTGTGTGTGTGTGTGTGTGTGTGTGAGAGTGTATGTGGTTGCATGTTTTTTTGTGTGTTAGTATGTGTCTGTATTTTTGTATGTATATGTTTGTGTGTGTATGTCTGTGTGTTTGTGTGTGCGTGTTTGCTTGTGTGAGTGTGAGTGTCTGTATGTGTCCACGTGTGAATGTGTGTGTGGGTGTTTGTGTGAATGCCTGTGTATATGTTGTGTGTGTCTGTGTGTGAGTGTATGTGTTGTGTACATGTGGTGTGTGAGTTGTGTGTGTGCGAATGAGAGTGTGACACTGGGAACATTCCTGCCCCGGGTTTTAAATATAAATAAACGAGCCCGAGTTGATCACAATGTGAGTTTGCTGTGAGTGATTAGTAAAGTGGATCAGACACACTGAGGGTTTGGGAAAACACACAACACACTTCACAAAGAATTCAAAACACCTTCTGCGTACGGACAGTTGGTGAGAGACAGAAGTACAGTTTTCCTGTCTCTCTCCTGTCCGGAATAGTTCGTTCTGAGGAACCTACCAGCTCAGACACGTGTACAAGATCTCCAACTTTGTAATTCTGCTCCTAACTTCTCAATTCCTTCATACACCAACCTACACACTTTTGCTTTAACCAAACCCTTAGGTGTGTTCGGTGTCCTGACATTTACCCAGAAAGTGACCACAACAAGCGGGAAAACACAATTGCTTCTTTTACCGATTAACTGAAATCTGTGTCCCTCTCGTCCTCGCTCCTCCCCGCAACGAGACAGTTTCTCCCTTTCTATTCACGTTGCTGCTATCCCTTTCAACCCGTGAGCTATAACTTTGCTCACAAGCCTGTTGTGTGGCACTGTATTGAATGCCTTCTGGAAGTCCATGTACACTACATCTACAGTGGTACCCTCATCGACCCTCTCTCTTCCCTCATCAATAAAACTCCAGCAAGTTCATTAAACAGTATTTTCCCAGAACAAATCTGTGCTGGTTTTCCTTAATTCACCTGCATTTGTCCTTGTGACGATTTAATTTTCTCCTGGATTATTGTTTCCAGAAGCTTCCTCACCATCAAGGTTAAACTAACTGGCTTGTAGTTGCTGGGTTTATCTTTTCACCCTGTGTTGAGCAAGGTGGTAACGCAATTCTCCAGTCCTCTGGAACAACCCCAGAGTAATATTTTTAGAAATTGTGCCCATGTCGTCTGTTCTGGAGCATAAATGGTTAACAGGTGTGATATGCTCATATATGACATAGATGATGATATATCAACAACCTCAATCAGTCATGAGTTAGACTCTTGAAAGAGAGAGAGGGGTTGGAAACATGCCTAGGTGTAATGTGCCTACTCTGTAACCTGTTCACAAGTCGCAATAGGAAACAACTGTTGTGCAGATACCAAAGCGAATCTACAGGGTGCCCAATAGCCAAGTCCCATGTCTAGAGGCCAAGATGGAAGGACCATTATATAACATGGTGGCAGCCGTGGAGACATTGATGCATGAGACACATGGTTGCCCTCGAAGGAACCTCAGGGTGACAACAGCTAGATAGCAGCTTGTAACACATTGATGGAAGAAGGAAGAACACTGGAGGGAGGTAAGGATGACCATCCCTGGTTAGCAGTCCCTGCCCCTACCTGGTCCATTTAACCGCCCCGAGTGCCTGCAGAGAGGCCAGCAGTGGGAGTTATGGAAACACCATTGTCTCCAGTATTGAGCAGCGTCAGGCCTTCACGTGAAAGAGCAGAAGCTTCAGGTCAGGACCTTTCTGGATGCAGTAGGTCCAGTGGCAGATGGCGTTGTCAAAGGGCAGAGGAGTCGACAGCGGGTTTGAGCCTATTTCTAACACCTTTGACACTCACTTAAGCCCGAAGCGAAACTTAGTAATTCAATGAACACATTCTAACCAGCCCTCGTAGCAACCTGGGGAATCGTTTGGATAATTCCAAGCCGACCTATACAGTCAGGTGAGTCCTTGCAGAAACAGGGATTGGTGAGCGAATCCGTGATCACAGAGTCCTGGGTGTCCAGGATGAAAAACCCTCCAACATTCTGCAGAAGAAAGATGATCTTATTTCAGATCAAGCGTTCCAGTGTGCGAGGCGAGGTTGTAAAACATCAAGATCACAAAACAACGATAACTTCAACAACAACTTCAACCTTGAAAAACAGCAACAAATTCAACAACAACCCCATCATCGTTGGTGCTTTTCAAATTCAACAACCCCAACATTGGAAAGCACCCACAATTTCAACAACAACCCCAACATTGAGAAGCACCAACAAATTCAACATCAACATTGTAAAACACCAACAAATTCAACAACAACACCAGTATTGAGAAACACCAACAATTTCAACAACAACCTCAACATTGAGAAACACCAACAAATTCAACAACAACCTCAACATTGAGAAACACCAACAAATTCAACAACAACCTCATCATTGAAAAGCACCAACAAATTCAACAACAACCTCAACATTGACAAACACCAACAAATTCAACAACAACCTCAACATTGAGAAACACCAACAAATTCAACAACAACCTCAACATTGAAAAACACCAACAAATTCAACAACAACCTCAACATTGAGAAACACCAACAAATTCAACAACAACCTCAACATTGAGAAACACCAACAAATTCAACAACAACCTCAACATTGAGAAACACCAACAAATTCAACAACAACCTCAACATTGAAAAACACCAACAAATTCAACAACAACCCCCTGCCCGCTCTGTGAGACCACGCCCCCTTCCCGCTCTGTGTCACCCCGGCCCCTGCCCGCAATTTATGACCCCGACCCCTGCCCACTCCCAACAACCCCGCACCCTGCTCGCTCTGAGACCACGCCCCCTTCCCGCTCTGTGAGACCACGCCCCCTGGCCGCTCTGTGTCACCCCGCCCCCTGGCCGCTCTGTGTAACCCCGGCCCCTGCCTCCTGCCCGCCCTGTATAAACCAGCCCCCTGCCATCACCGTGTGACCCCGCCCCCTGCGCGAGTTGTGTGACCCCGCCCCCTGCGCGCTCGAGCGGAGCCGGCAGTTGAAGGGAAGCGCGAGAGGAGCCGGGTGAACAGGGGTGACTGAGGGAGTCGGTGAGGCGGGAACGAGGTGATCCTGTGAGTGCGGCCGGGGCAGCGTTTACTACTCTTATTACTGATCGTTTTTAAGGTCTTATTTTGTGGTTCATTGTTTGTAAGGGACTATATTCTGTAACAGCGAGGAGCAGGGAAGAAGGGCCCGAGAGTAATTGATATTATTTGATATTAAGTATCTTGCAAAAGGTTTAATTTAATTTAAAGGGGTCAGTCATGGCAGGAGAGCTCAAAGCCGTGGTGTGCTCATCCTGCTCTATGTGGGAAGCCGGGCACGTTTCCAGTGCCCGGGACCAGCCTGTGTGCGGGAAGTGTCTCCAGCTACAGCTCCTGGAAGCCGGGGATTTGGAGCTGGAGCGGCGGCTGGGGACACGGTGGAGCATCCGCGAGGTGGAGAGTATCGTGGATAGGGACGTATAGAGAGGTGGTCACACTGTAGGGTAAGAGTCCACAGGCAGGAAGGGAATGGGTGACCACAAGGCAAAGCAAGGGGACTAGGCAGGTAGTGCAGGAATCTCCTGTGGCTATTTCCCTGCAAAACAGGTATACCGCTTTGGATACTGTTGGGGGGGGAATGGCCTCTCAGGAGAAAGCAGCAACAGCCAAAATCGTTGCATTATGGTTGACTCTGCTGCACAGGGGAGGAGTAAAATGTGTGGGAACACAACAGCTACAGGGGATTCAATTGTAAGGGGAATAGAGAGGCATTTCTGTGGCTGCAAACGAGACTCCAGGATGGTATGTTGCCTCCCTGGTGCTCGGGTCAAGGATGTCTCAGAGCGGCTAGAGGACATTCTGAAGGGGAAGGGTGAACACCCAGTGGTCGTGGTGCACATTGGTACAAACGACATTGGTGAGAAAAGGGATGAGATCCTAAAAGCAGAATATAGGGAGTTAGGAAGTAAGTTGAAAAGTAGGACCTCAAATGTAGTGATCTCAGGATTACCACCAGTGCCATGTACCAGTCAGTGTAGAAATAGCAGGATATATCAGATAAATACGTGGCTGAAGAGATGGTGTGAAAGGGACGGTTTCAGGTCCCTGGTGCATTGGGACTGGTTTTGGGGGAGGTGGGACCAGTACAAACTGGACGGGTTACACCTGGACAGGGCCGGGACTGATGTCCTAGGGGGAACATTTGCTAGAGTGGTTGGGGAGGATTTAAACTAAAATGGCAGGGGAATGGGAACCAATGCAAGGAGTCAGAGAAAGGGGAATCAAAGACAAGAACAAAAGACAGAAAGCGGAATAAGAAAAGTGATAGTCAAAGAAATCAAGGGCCAGAATCAAACAGGGCCTCAGTGAAAAATAGTGGGAACGGGACAAGTAATGTTAAAAAGGCAAGCCTTAAGGCTTTGTGCATTAATGCGAGGAGCATTCGCATAAAGTGGATGAGTTAACTGCGCAAATAGATGTAAACAGGTATGATATAGTCGGAATTACGGAGACATGGCAGCAGGGTGACCAGGGAAGGGAACTGAACATCCAGGGGTATTCAGTGTTTAGGAAGGACAGACAAAGAGGAAAAGGTGGTGGAGTTTCATCGCTGGTTAAAGAGGAAATTAACGCAATAGTGAGGAACGATATTAGCTCCGACGATGTTGAATCTGTATGGGTAGAGCTGAGAAACACTAAGGGGCAAAAAACGTTAGTGGGGGTTGTATATAGACCCCCAAACTGTAGTGGTGATGTTGGGAATGGCATTAAACAGGAAATTAGAGAAGCATGTAATAAAGGAACATGTGTAATTATGGGTCACCTTAATCTGCATATAGATTGGGCAAATCAAATTAGTAACAATACCGTAGAAGAGGAATGCCTGGAGTGTAAATGGGATGTTTTTCTAGACCAATGCTTTGAGGAACCAACGAGAGAACAGCCCATCCTTGACTGGGCATTGTGTAATGAGAAAGGAATAATTGGCAATCTAGTTGTGCGAGGCCGCTTGGGGATGAGCGACCATAATATGATAGAATTCTTCATCAAGATGGAGAGCGACGTAGTTGATTCTGAGACTTGGGTCCTGAAACTTAATAAAGGAAACTACGATGGTATGAGGCGCGAGTTGGCTATGATGGATTGGGAAACGTTGCTTAAAGGGATGACGTTGGATCGGCAATGGCAAACATTCAAAGAGCGCATGGGTGAACTGCAACAATTGTTTATTCCTGTCTGGCGCAAAAGTAAAACAGGAAAGATAGCCAAACCATGGCTTATGAGGGAAATTAGAGAGAGTATTAGATGCAAGGAAGAGGCATACAAATTGGCCAGAAAATACAACAGACCTGAGGATTGGGAGCAGTTTAGAATTCAGCAAAGGAGGACCAAGGGATTGATTAAGAAGGGGAAAATAGAGCCCGAAGGTAAGCTTGCAGGGAACATAAAAACTGACTGTAAAGGTTTCTATAGGTATGTGAAGAGAAAAAGATTGGTGATGACAAATGTAGGTCCCTTACAGTCAGAAACAGGGGAATTTATAATGGGGAACAAAGAAATGGCTGTCCAACTAAATACATACTTGTGTTCTGTCTTTACAAAGGAGGACACAAATAACATACCAGAAATGTTGGGAAACACAGGGTTTAGTGAGAGGGAGGAACTGAAAGAAATCAGCCTTAGTAGGGAAATGTTGTTGGAGGAATTGATGGGATTGAAGGCTGTTAAATCCCGAGGGCCTGATAATCTACATCCCAGAGTACTTAAGGAAGTGGCCCTAGAAACAGCGGATGCATTGGTGGTCATCTTCCGAGATTCAATAGATTCTGGAACAGTTCCTAAAGATTGGTGGATACCTAATGTAACCCCACTATTTAAAAAGGAAGGCAGAGAGAAAACAGGAAATTATAGACCAGTCAGCCTGACATCGGTAGTGGGGAAAATTCTAGAGTCCATTATAAAAGATTTAATAGCTGAGCACGTGGAAAACAGTGGCAGAATCGGACAGAGCCAGCATGGATTTATGAAAGGGAAATCATGCTTGACAAATCTATTGGAGTTTTTCGAGGATTTAACTAGTAGAGTTGATGAGGGGGAGCCAGTGGATGTGGTTCATTTGGACTTTCAGTAGGCTTTCGACAAAGTCCCACAGAAGAGATTGGGGTGTAAAATTAAAGCGCGTAGGATTAGGGGTAGTATTGAGATGGATAGAAAACTGGTTGGCAGACAGGAAACAAAGAGAAGGAAGAAACGGGTCTTTTTCCGAATGGCAGGCAGTGACTAGTGGGGTACCGCAGGGATCGGTGCTGGGACCCCAGTTATTCACAATATATATTAATGATTTAAATGAGGGAATTAATGTAATATCTCCAGGTTTGCAGATTACACAAAACTGGGTGGGAGGGTGAGCTGTGAGGAGGATGCAGTGATGCTTCAGTGTGATTTGGACAAGCTGAGTAAGTGGGCAAATGCATGGCAGATGCAGTATAATGTGGGTAAATGTGAGGTTATCCATTTTGGTAGCAAAAACAGGAAGGCAGATTATTATGTGAATGGCGATAAATTGAGAGAGGGGAATGTGCAACGAGACCTGGGTGTCATTGTACACCAGTCGCTGAAGGTAAGCATGCAGGTGCAGCAGGCGGTAAAGAAGGCAAATGGTACGTTGGCCTTCATAGCCAGAGGATTTGAGTACAGGAACAAGGATGTCTTGGTGCAATTGTACAGTGCCTTGGTGAGACCACACCTGTAATATTGTGTGCAGTTTTGGTCTCCTTATCTGAGGAAGGATGTACTTGCTATAGGGGGAGTGCAGCGATGGTTTATCCGACTGATTCCTGGGATGGCGGGACTGACACATGAGGAGAGATTGAGTCGATTAGGATTATATTCACTGGAGTTCAGAAGAATGAGGGGGGGAACCTCATAGAAACCTATAAAATTCTAACAGGACTAGACAGGGTAGATGCAGGAAGGATGTTCCCGATGGTGGGGGAGTCCAGAACCAGGGGTCACAGTCTGATGATATGGGGTAGACCATTTAGGACTGAGATGAGGAGAAATTTCTTCACCCAGAGAGTGGTGAGCCTGTGGAATTCATTACCACAGAAAGTAGTTGAGACCAAAACATTATATGTTTTCAAGGAGGAGTTAGATATAGCTCTTGGGGCGAAAGGGATCAAAGGGTATGGGGAGAAAGCGGGAGCAGGCTATTGAGTTGGATGATCAGCCATGATCATAATGAATGGCGGAGCAGGCTCGAAGGGCCGAATGGCCTGCTCCTGCTCCTCGTTTCTATGTTTCTCTGAAAGGGATAGCAGCATCGTGGATAGATCGGGAGAAACTGTCTCGTTGGGGGGGAGGAGCGAGGACGAGAGGGACACAGATTTCAGTTAATCGGTAAAAGAAGCAATTGTGTTTTCCTGCTCATCAGGACACCGAACATGCCTAAGGGATTGGTTACAGCAAAAGTACGTAGGCTGGTGTATGAAGGAATTGAGAAGTTGGGAGCAGTATTACAAAGTTGGAGATCTTGTACACATGTCTGAGTTGGTAGGTTCCTCAGAACGAACTGTTCTGGACAGTTGTTGAGAGACAGGCAAACTGTAATTCTGTCTCTCACCAGCTGTCCGAACGCAGAAGGTGTTTTGAATTCTTTGTGAAGTGTGTTGTGGTTTGTTTTCCCAAACCCTCAGTGTGTCTGATCCACTTTACTAATCACTCACAGCAAACTCACATTATGATCAACTCGGGTTAGTTTATTTACATTTAAAACCCGGGGCAGGAATGTTCACAATGTCAACCTCCACATTCACACCCACACACACTCGCACACCCGCTCTCTCACACACACACACACACCCACAAACGTATCCACTCTCATGCGCACTCACACAAACACACACACTCACACAAACATATTCTCACAAACACATACACGCCTACTCACACACACACACACACACAAACACGTATCCACTCTCATGCGCACTCACACACCCACACACACACACAAACACATTCACACTCACACACACATAAAAACAGCTCACACTCTCACATTCAAACACTCACACATACAAACACACACCCACACACATAGACGTTTACACACACACGCACACACACGTACACAAATGCACAGACACAGTAATGGAGGATAGAAAAAGGAAACTTTTACAACTATAGATAGTAACAGTACAAGAACCAGGGAGATTGAAATGAGTTCACATGATTTACAGAGTCCAAGAAGAAAAAGTCCAAAGGGTATTTCCGATGTGATCGAGTTTAATCCTGAGTCCAGTGGGAGCTTACTGCACGCAAATTGAAAGCCTTGTTTCTGACAAGACAACTATGAAAACTCTGTAAGGAGTTGCTTCATTGGCTGCAAAAGCAGGTTGGTGATCATTTGAATTTATGAAAGTTGCTAGAGAAATGCAGGACTTCTGTCCTGTTCCATGTCGCCGGACTCTTGCCTGGATTTATAATGGGGTTTTCCAATGTCTACCGTCACGCTGTCATTCCCACCTCCCACCACTGGTGGTGCTGTAGGGGGCTCCTCCTGGGGGAGAAGGGGAACAGATGAACTTTCACCTTTCGGACGTGGCCTCGGGCAGCTGGGGATTGTGGGGGAGGGAGGAGGGGCTGGGGATCTTTGGACAATCCTGACATTCTCATTCTGTGTCCCAGTCTCTCTTCAGGAACAATATTTCTCAATATCAGCTGCCTCGACGCAGGGCAGTGCCCTTTTCTCACAGATGAAAGGGAAGTGATCGGTACAACTGTAATCATTCCAGCCGTTCATTCTGATAATGGCGCAGTTTTCATCATCATTCACATTATTCGGTTCACCCTGCTCCCATCGGGTAAAACTGGAAAATGGGGAAATAAAAAATACCGATAAAAATCCGACACATTCCTGCACAGAATCAGCAAGATTCCTACAGCCCGGAACAAATCTCAAACTAATCCCACTGCCCCGCTCTCTCCCCATAGCCCTGTATCAATCCCCAAACTAATCCCACTGCCCCGCTCTCTCCCCATAGCCCTGTACAAATCCCCAACTAATCCCACTGTCCCCACTCTCTCCCCATAGCCCTGTACAAATCCCCAACTAATCCCACTGTCCCCACTCTCTCCCCATAGTACTGTACAAATCCCCATACTAATTCCACTGTCCCTACTCTCTCCCCATAGCCCTGTACAAATCCCCAACTAATCCCACTGTACAAATCCCCAACTAATCCCACTGCCCCCAATCTCTCCCCATAGCACTGTACAAATCCCCAAACTAATCCCACTGTCCCGCTCTCTCCCCATAGCCCTGTATCAATCCCAAACCAATCCCACTGCCCCGACTCTCTCCATAGCCCTGTATCAATCCCAAACTAATCCCACTGCCCCGCTCTCACCCCATAGACCTGTATCAATCCCCAAACCAATCCCACTGTTCCGCTCTCTCCCCATAGCCCAGTATCAATCCCAAACTATTCCCAATGCCCTGCACTCTCCCCATAGCCCTGTATCAATCCCAAACTAATCCCACTGCCCAGCTCTCTCCCCATAGCCCTGTATCAATCCCCAAACTAATCCCACTGCCCCGCTCTCACCCCATAGCCCTGTATCAATCCCCAAACCAATCCCACTGCCCCGCTCTCACCCCATAGCCCTGTATCAATCCCAATCTAATCCCCCTGTCCTGCTCTCTCTCTCTCCATGCGACGCTGGGACTCACCTCACTGTGCTCCCATCCACCCATTTCCAGTTTCCTTCACTCTCTCGATCTGTTAGTCCGATCCAGTAAACCCCAGCATTGTTCTCGCTAGATTTCTTTATGAAATTCTGCAGCAGATACAATGATGCAGTGTGAGCAGTTAGTATGACTGCCTTAATTCACACACACACGCACACTCACAGACACACACGCACACACACTCACAGAGACACAAACACACACAGAGACACACACACACTCACACATTCAGAGACTCACACACACACACTCTCAGAGACACACATACACTCTGAGAGACTCACACACACACTCTCAGAGACACACACACACTCTCAGAGACACACACACACTCACAGACACACACACACACTCACAGACCCATTCACACACGCACACTCAGAAACACACACACACGCACACTTACAGAGACACACACTCACAGAGACACACAAGCACACTCACAGAGACACACACTCACAGAGACACACACACACTCACAGAGACACACACACACACACACACAGAGACACACACACACACTCACAGAGACGCACACACACTCTGAGAGACACACACACTCACAGACACACACACACACTAAGACATACGCACACTCACAGACACATTCACACACACGCACACTCACAGAGACACGCACACTCACAGAGACACGCACACTCACAGAGACACACACTCACAGAGACACACACACACTCTTGAGACACACACACTCTCAGAGACACACACACACTCTCACAGACACACAGACACTCACAGACACACACACACACTCAGACACACACACTCACAGACACATTCACACACACGCACTCTCACAGAGACACACACACTCACAGAGACACACACTCACAGAGACACACACACACACACTCACAGAGACACACACACACGCACACTCACAGACGCACACCGACACACACACACACTCACAGAGACACACACGCACACTCACAGAGACACACACTCACAGAGACACACACTCACAGAGACACACACACACACATACATGAACACAGACACACAACTGATACACAAAATGCCCCAAACCGTTTCTCAGGAAATTCTCCCTCATTCCCTCTGGTTAAATATCGGGAAGACTGAAGCCGTTGTTTTCCGTCTCTGTACCAAACTCCATTCCCGAGTTACCGACTCCATCCTGGGAATTCCCTGAGTCCGAACCAGACTGTTCACGACATTGTGGTTGTGTTTAACCTGGAGATGGGATTCGCACCTCATATCCACATCGTCACCTAGACGGCCTCTTCCCAATTCCGTAACATCGCCCAGAACCACCCCGGGCTCAGCTCATCAACTGCTGAAACCCTCGTTCATGTAGTGTAGAGAGAGCTTTACTCTGTATCTAACCCCGTGTTGTACCTGTCCTGGGAGTGTTTGATGGGGACGGTGTAGAGGGAGCTTTACTCTGTATCTAACCACGTGCCGTACCTGTCCTGGGAGTGTTTGATGGGGACAGTGTAGAGGGAGATTTACTCTGTATCTAACCCCGTGCTGTACCTGTCCTGGGAATGTTTGATGGGGACAGTGTAGAGGGAGCTTTATTCTGTATCTAACCCCGTGCTGTACCTGTCCTGGGAATGTTTGATGGGGACAGTGTAGAGGGATCTTTACTCTGGATCTAACCCCGTGCTATACCTGTCCTGGGAGTGTTTGATGGGGGCAGGGTAGAGGGAGCTTTACTCTGTATCTAACCCTGTGCTGTACCTGTCCTGGGAATGTTTGTTGGGGACAGTGTAGAGGGAGCTTTACTCTGTATCTAACCCCGTGCTATACCTGTCCTGGGAGTGTTTGATGGGGACAGTGTAGAGGGAGCTTTACTCTGTATCTAACCCCGTGCTATACCTGTCCTGGGAGTGTTTGATAGGGACAGTGTAGAGGGAGCTTTACTCTGTATCTAACCCCCTGCTGTACCTGTCCTGGGAGTGTTTGATGGGGACAGTGTAGAGGGAGCTTTACTCTGTATCTAACCCCGTGCTGTACCTGTCCTGGGACTGTTTGATGTGGACGGTGCAGAAGGAGATTTACTCTCTATCTAAACCCGTGCTGTACCTGTCCTGGGAGTGTTTGATACGGACAGTCTAGAGGGAGATTTACTCTGTATCTAACCCCGTGCTGTACCTGTCCTGCAAGTGTTTGATGGGGACGATGTAGAGGGAGCTTTAATCTTTATCTAACCCCGTGCTGTACCTGTCCTGGGAGTGTTTGATGGGGACAGTGTAGAGGGAGCTTTACTCTGTATCTGACCCCGTGCCTTACCTGTCCTGGGAGTTTTTGATGGAGACAGTGTAGAGGGAGCTTTACTCTGTATTTAACCCCTTGCTGTAGCTGTCCTGGGAGTGTTTGATGGGGATGGTGTAGATGGAGCTTTACTCTGTATCTAACCCCGGGCTGTGCCTCTCCTGGGAGTGTTTGATGGGGACGGTGTAGAGGGAGCTTTACTCTGTATCTAAACCCGTCCTGTACCAGTCCTGGGAGTGTTTGATGGGTCAGTGTAGAGGGAGCTTTACTCTGTATCTAACCCCGTGCTGTACCTGTCCTGGGAGTGTTTGATGGGGACGGTGTAGAGGAATATTTACCCTGTATCTAACCCCGTGCTGTCTCTGTCCTGGGACTGTTTGACGGGGACAGTGTAGAGGGAGCTTTACTCTGTATCTAGCCCGGGCTGTACCTGTCCTGGGAATGTTTGATGGAGACAGTTTAGAGGGAGCTTTATTCTGTATCTAACCCCGTGCTGTACCTGTCCTGGGAGTGTTTGATGGGGACGGTGTAGAGGGAGTTTTACTCTGTGTCTAACCCCGTGCTGTACCTGTCCTGGGAGTGTTTGATGGGGACGGTGTAGAGGGAGCTTTACTCTGTATCTAACCCCGTGCTGTACCTGTCCTGGGAGTGTTTGATGAGGACGGTGCAGAGGGATATTTTCTCTCTATCTCATTCTGACAGATGCGTCTGTCATTCTCACCTGTTCCTGTTCTGTATTTATGATGACGAGGTGTGTATTTTGGAATTCACATTGTTGTTTTGCCGAGTCCCAGTTTACTTTATCCGTTGAGAGTCTATAGCAATGATGATTCTGAACTTTCCAGCCGCTCGGACAGGGAGACTCTGCAGAATTTTAAAGAGTTAATTCAGAGAAATACATCGAAACATTAGGAACAGGAGGAGGCCATTCAGCCCCTCTCGAGCCTGTTACACAGGAACAGGAGGAGGCCATTCAGCCCCTCTCGAGCCTGTTACACAGGAACAGGAGGAGGCCATTCAGCCCCTCGCGCGTATTTTACACCATTCTATTGGATCTGCTCTGTACCTTAACTCCCTCGGTTCCGTGACCCTCCATCCCCAACAACAATCTCTCAATCTCAGTTTTGACGTTTCCCTTTGACCTCCGGCCCCACAGTTTATTGCGGGGGTGGGGGGAGAGTTCCTGATTTCGGCTCCCCTTTGTGTGAAGAGGTGTTTCCTGATGTCCCCCCTGAACGTCCTGGCTCGAATTTTAACCTTCTTCCCCCTTGTTCTCGACTCCCCCTCCCCGGCTCCCCCCACAACCCACCGGATGAGAGGAAATAGTTTCTCTCCATCGACCCAATCGAATCTCTTTATTGCTTTCAACGCCTCGGGTCCAGCGCCGTGGTTTCACCTGTAGGCCTCAGGCTTTGGGTTTGGATCGCCCGCCTGCACCTTATCCAATCACTTCAATCTGTCGGACAGACCCCCCCCCGCCCCAATCAATTCATCCCCTCGCCTGTCCCAAACTCTGGGAGGCAGAGGCTGGGATATTGCGGCCTTCCCCCGCTTGGAGATTGAGACCTGGACTGAAGGATGGGGAAGGTGCGGGTGGGGAGACAGGGGGTGGGGGCGGGGAGACAGGGGGTGGGGGTGATCCCAATGGGACAGAACGTGGGGTGTTGCGGGAGGGGGCAGGAGTACGGCCGGAAACTCCCACTCACCTGAACAGCTCCGGAGCATTGGGCAGAGCGATCGCGCAGTCTCGGACAATTTCTGGAACATTCCATCCAGCTCTGTCAGGTTCCGCAGGGCAATGGCCAAGGTCCGGTTTAGGAGATCAGCACCACCGCACGCCTTGTTCATCTGTAGAACTGAGAGCAGGAGCCAGAGTGAGAGATAGTGTGGGATATATCACAGTGTTACAGTGAGGGGTGTGGGATATATCACAGTGTTACAGTGAGGGGTGTGGGATATATCAGGGTGTTACAGTGAGGAGTGTGGGATATATCAGGGTGTTACAGTGAGGGGTGTGGGATATATCAGGGTGTTACAGTGAGGGGTGTGGGATATATCAGAGTGTTACAGTGAGGGGTGTGGGATATATCAGAGTGTAACAGTGAGGGGTGTGCGATATATCGGAGTTCGGAGTGTTACAGTGAGGCGTGTGGGATATAATAGAGTGTTACAGTGAGGAGTGTGGGATATATCAGCGTATTACAGTGAGGGGTGTGGGGTGTATCAGAGTGTTACCGTGAGGGGTGTGGGATATATCAGAGTGTTACAGTGAGGGGTGTGGGATATATCAGGGTGTTACAGTGAGGGGTGTGGGATATATCGGAGAGTTACAGTGAGGGGTGTGGGATATATCAGTGTTACAGTGAGGGGTGTAGGATATATCAGTGTTACAGTGTGGTGTGTGGGATATATCTGAGTGTTACAGTGAGGGGTGTGGGATATTTCAAAGTGTTACAGTGAGGGGTGTGGGATATATCAGTGTGTTACAGTGAGGCATCTGGGATATGTTTGTGTTACAATGAGGGTTGTGGGATATATCAGAGTGTTACAGTGAGGGGTTTGGGATATTTCAAAGTGTTACAGTGAGAGCTGTTGGATATATCAGAGTGTTACAGTGAAGGGTGTTGGAGATATCAGAGTGTAACTGTGAGGGGTGTGGGATATATCAGAGGATTACAGTGAGGGGTGTGGGATATATCAGAGTTTTTACAGTGGGGCATGTGTTATATATCAGAGTGTTACTGTGATGGGTGTGGGATATATCAGAGTGTTACAGTGAGGAGTGTATGATATATGAAAGTGTTAAAGTGAAGGGTGTGGAATATATCAGAGTGTTTCAGTGCGGGAAATGGGACATATCAGCGTGTTACAGTGAGGGTCGTGGCATATATCAGAGTATTGCAGTGAGGGGTAAGGTATATATCAGAGTGCTACAGTTAATTGTGTGGGATAGATCAGATTGTTACTATGAAGGGTGTGGGATATATCAGAGTATTACAATACGAGGTGTGGGATATATCAGAGTGTTTCATTGAGGGGTGTGGGATATATCAGTGTTACAGTGTAGAGTGTGGGATATATCAGAGTGTTACAGTGATGGGTGTGGGATATATCCGAGTGTTACATTGATGGGTGTGGGATATATCCGAGTGTTACAGTGAGGGGTGTGGGATAGATCAGTGTGTTACAGTGAGGCATCTGGGATATATCAGATTGTCACAGTGAGGGGTGCGGGATATATCAGAGTGTCACAGTGAGGGGTGCGGGATATATCAGAGTGTTACAGTGGGGCATGTGTTATATATCAGAGTGTTACTGTGATGGGTGTGGGATATACCAGAGTGTTACAGTGAGGAGTGTATGATATATGAAAGTGTTAAAGTGAAGGGTGTGGAATATATCAGAGTGTTTCAGTGCGGGAAATGGGATATATCAGTGTGTTACAGTGAGACATCTGGGATATATCTGTGTTACAGTGAGGGTTGTGGGATATATCAGTGTGTTACAGTGAGGGGTGTTGGATATATCAGAGTGTAACTGTGAGGGCTGTAGGATATATCAGAGTGTTAGAGTGAGGGGTGTGGGATATATCAGAGGATTACAGTGAGGGGTGTGGGATATATCACAGTTAAACTGAGTGATCTGTGATAAACCACAAAGCTACAGTGGGTGTGTGTGATATATCAGAGTGTTAGAGTGAGGGGTGTGGGATATATCAGAGTGTTACAATGAGGGGTGTGGGATATATCAGAGTGTTGCAGTGAGGGGTGTGGGATATATCAGGGTGTTACAGTGAGGTGTGTGGGATATATCAGAGCGTTACTGTGGGGGGTGTGGGATATATCAGAGTGTTACAGTGAGGGGTGTGGGATATATCAGTGTTACAGTGAGGGGTGTGGGATATATCAGAGTGTTACAGTGAGGGGTGTGGGATATATCAGTGTTACAGTGAGGGGTGTGTGATATATCAGAGTGTTACAGTGAGGGGTGTGGGATATATCGGTGTTACAGTGAGGGGTGTGGGATATTTCAAAGTGTTACAGTGAGGGGCGTGGGATATATCAGTGTGTTAAAGTGAGGCATCTATGATATATCTGTGTTACGGTGAGTTTTGTGGGGTATATCAGAGTGTTACAATGAGGGGTGCGGGATATATCAGAGTGTTACAGTGAGGGGTGTGGGATATTTCAAAGTGTTACAGTGAGGGGTGTTGGATATATCCGAGTGTTACAGTGAGGGGTGTGGGATATATCACAGTGCTACAGTGAGGGGTGTGGGATATATCCGAGTGTTACAGTGAGTGGTGTGGGATATATCAGAGTGTTACAGTGAGGGGTGTGGGATATTTCAGAGTGTTACAGTGAGGGTTGTGGGATATATCCGAGTGTTACAGTGAGGGGTTTGGGATATATCAGAGTGTTGCAGTGAGAGGTGTGGGATATATCAGAGTGTTACAGTGAGGGGTGTGGGATATATCAGAGTGTTACAGTGATGGGTGTGGGATATATCAGGGTGTTACAGTGAGGGGTGTGGGATATATCAGAGTGTTACAGTGAGGGGTGTGGGATATATCAGAGTGTTACAGTGAGGGGTGTGGGATATATCAGAGTGTTACAGTGATGGGTGTGGGATATATCAGGGTGTTACAGTGAGGGGTGTGGCATATATCAGAGTGTTACAGTGAGGGGTGTGGGATATATCAGAGTGTTACAGTGAGGGGTGTGGGATATATCAGAGTGTTACAGTGAGGGGTGTGGGATATATCAGAGTGTTACAGTGAGGGGTGTGGGATATATCAGAGTGTTACAGTGAGGGGTGTGGGATATATCAGGGTGTTAGAGTGAGGGGTGTGGGATGTAACAGAGTGTTACAGTGAGGGGTGTGGGATATATCAGGGTGTTAGAGTGAGGGGTGTGGGATATATCTGAGTGTTACAGTGAGGTGTGTGTGATATATCATTGGCTGCGTCGTGTTTGAAAGGGATCGTAAACTTTTCCTTTTGCTGTATTCGAAAAGTGGCCCTTCTTCAACCAACAATTTCGATTAAGTTTTTGAAAGCTGTAAAAAAGCTTTTTCCTATGTTCCTGTTATGTGCTTATGTTTGTGTATGAAGTTGTGATGACCCCCACACCCCCCACTGGGTTTGAATGTATGAATAAAATTTGCTACTGATTTAAACCTCGAGAGATGTTGCTGCTTCTCCCTTTAAAGTCTGACCTCACAAACTGAGGGTTTGGGTAAACACACCACAGCCTATTTCCAACATGAAAACACCCCTGCTTACGGACAGAGGGTGAGAAAATAAAGCAGTTCAGTATTGCCTCAGTTCACTCTCTGTAACAGGTTCAGTGTCAGGTTCAGTTTCCTACCTTGGACTCTTAGCCCTATTGCAATAGCCAGACTGATGATTAAGATAACGAGGCAGGCGATGCCAAGATATATAGAAGTTATTGATCTTCTTCCTCCAGCTGTTTCCTGTCCAGTTTTACCTGGAATAGAGAAGTAAAGATTGACCCAGGTTGAGCAGCCTGTGTAACTGCACGGAACAGACAATGGTGACGCATCTACCTCCCTTATCGAGAGAAACAACAACCACGTTAATCGTTTATATCCCTCATTTCACATCCCAGTGCACGATACAGGAGGGTTATCAAAGAGAATCGAAGACCGAGTCACACAGGGAGATATTAGGGACAGGAAACCAAAAGCACAGACACAGAGATCGGTACAAGGAGCGTCTTAAGGAAAGTAGAGAGAGAGAGACAGACAGAGAGAGAGAGATGGATAAAGAGGGAGACAGAAGGCGAGAAATAGAGAGAGCCAGAGAGTGAGAGACAGATATATAGGAGGATATGTTTAGCGAGAGTTCTCTGCAGCTCAGGGCCCAGGCAGCTGAAGGCTTTTGGGGATAAACATAGATAGAGAGTAAAGGTCCCAACCACACCATACCCATCAAACACTCCCAGCATAGGTAAAGCACCTGGTTAAATACAGAGTAAAGCTCCCCCTACACTGTCCCCATGAAACACTTCCAGGACAGGTACAGTACGGGGTTAGATACAGAGTAAAGCTCCCTCTACACTGTCCCCATCAAACACTCCCAGGACAGGTACAGCACGGGGTTAGATACACAGTAAAGCTCCCTCTACACTGTCCCCATCAAACACTCCCAGGACAGGTACAGCACGGGGTTAGATACAGAGTAACGTTCCCTCTACACTGTCCCCATCAAGCACTCCCAGGACAGGTACAGCGTGGGGTTAGATACAGAGTAAAGCTCCCTCTACACTGTCCCCATCAAACACTCCCAGGACAGATACAGCATGGGGTTAGATATAGAGTAAAGCTCCCTCTACACCGTCCCCATCAAACACTCCCAGGACAGGTACAGCACGGGGTTAGATACCGCATAAAGTTCCCCCTCTCAATCTCACTATGTTCCCCCTCTCACTCTCTCCCTCTCACCCTCTCTCTTTCTCTCACTCTCAATCTGAATCTCTGTCACCATCTCTCTCTGTCTCACTCACTTTCAACCTCTCCATTTCTCTGCCACTCTCTTTCTGAATCTCTGCCTCTCTCTCTCTCCCTCTCTCTCTCTCCCGCTATTGAACAGTTTAACCTACGTTCACTGGGGGCTGTTGTGTTGTTTTTGATGTGTCTCGTATTCGTGTAGTCGCCGTCCTGCTCCATAGTTTGTGTCTGAGGGGTTTCTCTCCTCCGTTCGTGCCCTGTCTGCTTCTCCCTCTCTCTCTCTCTCAGATGCGTCTCAGTCTTTCCTCAGACTCGATGTCAGGGCGAAAACTTCCACAAAACTGTTTCTGCTTCTTGGTTCCATTTCACAATGACACTTCCCCTGAGATCAGAATGAGAGGTTGGTTGTACTGACTCCAGGGGCAGCAGTCCCTCTATCTCAACCTCTCTCAGCATCTTTCTCTCTGTCTCCCCATCTCTCAATCTCTCTCACCATCTATCTCTCTGTCCCTCTCTCTCAATCTCCCTCACCCTCTCTCTCTCTGTCCCTCTCTCCCTCACCATCTATCTCTCTGTCCCTCTCTGTCAATCTCCCTCACCATCTCTCTCTCTCTCTCTCAATCTCTCTCACTGTCTCTCTCTCTATCTCTCGCACTCTCAATCTCTCACTGTCTTTCTCTCTGTCTCTCTCAGTCACAATCACTCTCACCATCTCTCTCTGTTTCTCTCACTGTCAATCTCTCTCACCATATCCCACTCTGTCTCTCTCGGTATCAATCTCTCTCAGTCTCTCTCAATCTCTCTCACCGCCTCCCTCTCTGCCTTTCACACTCTCAATATCTCTCTCCATTTCTCTATCTCTCTCTTTCTCAATCTCACTCCCCATCTCTCTCTCCCTGTCTCTCTCTCTCTCTGTCTGACTGTCTGCATCTCTTTTTCATTCCTTTTCTCTCTCTCTTTGTCTCAGATGCTCTCTCATTTTCAGTTTATTTCTGTCTTTCTGACACTCACTCTCTCTCTCTCTCTTGACCTCTTTTTCTGTCCCTCCATCTGTCCCCCAACCCCTCAGGCTCTCTCTCAGCCTCTCTCTCTCTCTCTGTCTCTCCCTCTCCCCCTCTCTCTCTCTCTCTTTCCCTCTATTGAACAGTTTAACCTCCGTTCACTGGGGGCTGTTGTGTTGTTTTTGATGTGTCTCATATTCATGTATTCGGTGTCCTGCTCCATGGTTTGTGTCTGAGGGGTTTCTCTCCTCCGTTCCTGTGCTGTCCGCTTCTCTCTCTCTCACTCAGATGTGTCTCAGTCTTTCCTCAGACTCGATGTCAGGGCGAAAACTTCCTCAAAACTGTTTCTGCCTCTTTGTTCCATTTCACAATGACACTTCCCCTGAGATCAGAATGAGAGGCTAGTTGTACTGACTCCAGGGGCATCAGTCCCTCTCTCTCAATCTCTCTCACCATCTCTCTCTGTCTCCCTCTCTCTCAATCTCTCCCACCATCTCTCTCTCTGTCCCCCTCTCACACCATCCCTCTCACCATCTCTCACTCTCAATCTCTCTCACTATCTCTCTCTCAGCCTCAATCTCTCATCATCTCTCTCTCTCTCCCTCTCAATCTCTCTCATCGTCTCTCTCTGTGCCTCTCTGTCTCAAGCTCTCTCAACCACCTCTCGCTCTGTCTCCCTCTCTCACAATCTCTCTTGCCATCTCTCTCTGTCCCTCTCTCTCAATCTCTCACCATCTTTCTCTCTGTCTCCCTCTCTCTCAATCAACCTCACCATCTCTCTCTCTGTTTCTCTCACTCTCAATCTCTCTCACCATCTCTATATCTGTGCCCCTCTCACTCAATCTCCCTCACCATCTCTCTCTCTGTTTCTCTCACTCTCAATCTCTCTCACCATCTCTCTCTCTTTCTCCCTCTCTCTCAATCTCTCACCATCTCTCTCTCTCTGTCTCCTCCTCTCTGAATCTCCCTCACCATCTCTCTCTCTGTTTCTCTCACTCTCTCTCACCATATCCCTCTCTGTCTCTCTCGGTCTCAATATCTCTCACCATCTCTTTCTCTCTCGGCCTCAATATCTGTCACTATCTCCCTCTCTCTGTCTCTCTCAGCCAGAGTCTCTCTCACCATCTCTGTCTCTCTCACTCTCACCATCTCTCTCTCTCTCAGCCTCAATATCTGTCACTCTCTCCCTCTCTCTGTCTCTCTCAGCCAATCTCTCTCACCATCTCTCTCTCTGTGTCTCTCACTCTCAATCTCTCTCACCATCACTCTCTCTGTCTCCCCCACTCTCAATCACCCTCACCATCTCTCTCCATGTCTCTCTCTTTCTCACTCTCTCTCACTATCTCTCTCTCCCTGTCTCTCTCTTTCTGACCGCCTTCTTTCTTTCCATTCCTTTTCTCTCTCTCCTTTTCTCTTGGTTTCTCTATAATATTCATAATTTGCAACCCTACCCCATTTTCTCTCTCTCTCTCTCTCCCTCTATTGAACAGTTTACTACGTTCACTGGGGGCTGTTGTGTTGTTTTTGATGTGTCTCATATTCGTGTAGTCACCATCCTGCTCCATAGTTTGTGTCTGAGGGGTTTCTCTCCTCCGTTCCTGTCCTGTCTGCTTCTCTCTCTCTCTCTCAGATGTGTCTCAGTCTTTCCTCAGACTCGATGTCAGGGCGAAAACTTCCACAAAACTGTTTCTGCTTCTTGGTTCCATTTCACAATGACACTTCCCCTGAGATCAGAATGAGAGGCTGGTTGTACTGACTCCAGGGGCAGCAGTCCCTCTATCTCAACCTCTCTCAGCATCTTTCTCTCTGTCTCCCCATCTCTCAATCTCTCTCACCATCTATCTCTCTGTCCCTCTCTCTCAATCTCCCTCACCATCTCTCTCTCTCTCAATCTCTCTCACCGTCTCTCTCTCTATCTCTCGCACTCTCAATCTCTCACTGTCTTTCTCTCTGTCTCTCTCAGTCACAATCACTCTCACCATCTCTCTCTGTTTCTCTCACTGTCAATCTCTCTCACCATATCCCACTCTGTCTCTCTCGGTATCAATCTCTCTCACTATCTCTCTCTCAGTCTCTCTCAATCTCTCTCACCGCCTCCCTCTCTGCCTTTCACACTCTCAATATCTCTCTCCATTTCTCTATCTCTCTCTTTCTCAATCTCACTCCCCATCTCTCTCTCCCTGTCTCTCTCTCTCTCTCTGTCTGACTGTCTGCATCTCTTTTTCATTCCTTTTCTCTCTCTCTTTGTCTCAGATGCTCTCTCATTTTCAGTTTATTTCTGTCTTTCTGACACTCACTCTCTCTCTCCCTCTCTTGACCTCTTTTTCTGTCCCTCCATCTGTCCCCCAACCCCTCAGGCTCTCTCTCACCCTCTTTCTCTCTGTCTCTCCCTCTCCCCCCCCCACCCTCTCTCTCCCTCTACTGAACAGTTTAACCTCCGTTCACTGGGGGCTGTCGTATTGTTTTCGATGTGTCTCATATTCATATAGCCGGTGTCGTACTCCATTGTTTGTGTCTCGTGGATTTCTCTCCTCCGTTCCTGTCCTGTCTGCTTCTCTCTCTCTCTCAGATGTGTCTCAGTCTTTCCTCAGACTCGATGTCAGGACGAAAACTTCCTCAAAACTGTTTCTGCTTCTTGGTTCCATTTCTCAATGATACTTCCCCTGTGGTCAGAATGAGAGGCTGGTTGTACTGACTCCAGGGGCAGCAGTCCCTCTCAATTTCTCTCACCCTCTCTCTCTCTGTCTCCCTCTCTCTCAATCTCTCTCACCATCTATCTCTCTGTCTCTCTCTCTCAATCTCCCTCACCATCTCTCTCTCCCTCTCTCTCAATCTCTCTCACCATCTCTCTCTCTGTCTCCCTCTCTCTCAATCTCTCTCACCATCTATCTCTCTGTGTCTCTCTCTCAATCTCCCTCACCATCTCTCTCTCCCTCTCTCTCAATCTCTCTCACCATCTCTCTCTCTGTCTCCCTCTCTCTCAATCTCTCTCATCATCTATCTCTCTGTCTCTCTCTCTCAATCTCCCTCACCATCTCTCTCTCTCCCTCTCTCTCAATCTCTCTCACCATCTCTCTCTCTATCTCCCTCTCTGTCAATCTCTCTCACCATCTATCTCTCAATCTCTCTCACCGCCTCCCTCTCTGCCTTTCACACTCTCAATATCTCTCTCCATTTCTCCATCTCTCTCTTCTCAATCTCACTCCCCATCTCTCTCTCGCTGTCTCTCTCTCTCTCTCTGTCTGACTGTCTGCATCTCTTTTTCATTCCTTTTCTCTCTCTCTTTGTCTCAGATGCTCTCTCATTTTCAGTTTATTTCTGTCTTTCTGACACTCACTGTCTCTCTCTTGACCTCTTTTTCTGTCCCCCCATCTGTCCCCCAACCCCTCAGGCTCTCTCTCACCCTCTCTCTCTCTGTCTCTCCCTCTCCCCATCCCTCTCTTCTCTCTCTCTCGCCCTCTATTGAACAGTTTAACCTCCGTTCACTGGGGGCTGTCGTGTTGTTTTTGATGTGTCTCATATTCATGTAGTCGGTGTCCTGCTCCATGGTTTGTGTCTGAGGGGTCTCTCTCCTCTGTTCCTGTCCTGTCTGCTTCTCTCCCTCTCTCAGATGTGTCTCAGTCTTTCCTCAGACTCGATGTCAGGGCAAAAGTTTCCTCAAAACCATTTCTGCCTCTTCGTTCCATTTCTCAATGACACTTCCCCTGAGATCAGAATGAGAGGCTGGTTGTACTGACTCCAGGGGCAGCAGTCCCTCTCTCTCAATCTCTCTCACCATCTCGCTCTCTGTCTCCCTCTCTCTCAATCGCTCTCACCATCTATCCCTCTGTCCCTCTCTCTCAATCTCTCTCACCATCTATCTCTCTGTCCCTCTCTCAATTTCCCTCACCATCTCTCTCTCTGTCCCTCTCTCTCAATCTCCCTCACCATCTCTCTCTCTCTCTCAATCTCTCTCACCGTCTCTCTATCTCTCGCACTCTCTCTCTCACTATCTTTCTCTCTGTCACAATCTCTCTCACCATCTGTCTCTCTCTATTTCTCTCACTGTCAATCTCTCTCACCATATCCCACTCTGTCTTCCTCTCTCTCAAACTCTCTCACCATCTGTCTCCGTCTCCCTCTCAATCTCTCTCACCATCTCTCCCTCTGTCTCCCTGTCTCAATCTCACTCACCATCTCTCTTTCTGTCTCCCTCTCTCTCAATCTCTCTCACCATATCTCTCTCTGTCTACATCTCTGTCACCATCTCTCTCTCCCTCTTTTTCCCCCCTGTCTCTCTCTCTCCCTTTCTCCCCCCCTCTCTCTCCCTGTTTCTCCTGCTCTCTCTCTCTCCGTCTCTACTTCTCTCCCTTTTTCTCTCTCCCTCTCTCTCTCTCCCACTCTCTCTCTGCCTCCCCCTCTCTCTCTGTCTCTCTCTCTGTTTCTCAATCCCTCTCCCTCCCTCTCTTTCTCTCACTCTCTCTCACTTTCTCTGTCTCACTCTCTCTGCCTCTCCCTCTCTCCCTCCCTCTCTCTGTCTCTGTGTTTCCCTCTCCCTCTCTCTCCCTGTATCTCCCTTCCTCTCCCTCTCCCCCTCCTTCTCTCCCCCTCTCCCTCTCCCTCCCCCTCCCTCTCCCTCCCTCTCTCCCTCTCCCTCCCTCTCTCTCTCCCTCTCCCTCTCTCCCTCCTTCTCTCCCTCCCTCCCTCTCTCTGTCTCTGCAGTTTGTGGATTGGTTTCTCCCGGTCCTGCCGGGAGTTTGGGCTGACAATCCGTGTCAGGAAGAGTGACCGTTCCGGCCTGGGACGTGGAGCCTCCTCCTCCCGCCCACATTGAGAGCCTGACTCGGGGAGAGCGTGGGCAGTTTCCCAGGCCCTGGCTCTACATTTCCCCGCTCTCCTGTCCCCTTGAGGCTGAAATCAGCCCCGAGGTTTGTCCAGACCGCAGCTCCCGTGTCCGAGCTGGGAATTGGCGTGTGGACCCGGAGAAGACAAAGCTCAGGGCGGCCCAGCCGAGTGTTGCCAGCGGCCTCCTGGACAGGAGAGAGGCCCGGACAGCGGATTGTGGTCAAGGGAAGGGGCTGCGCACCTTCCTCCCCCACTCCCTGCCCCCCGAACCCCAAACCCCCCCGCCCCCAAACCCCCCCCCCCGAACCCCCAAACCCGCCCCTCCCCCCGACCCCCCCCGACCCCCAAACCCCCCCGACCCCCAACCCCCCCCCCGAACCCCCAAACCTGCCCCGACCCCCAAACCCGCCCCTCCCCCCGACCCCCAAACCCCCCCGACCCCCAAACCCGCCCCTCCCCCCGACCCCCCCCGAACCCCAAACCCCCCCCCGCCCCCCAACCCCGCCCCCCCCGAACCCCCAAACCTGCCCCGACCCCCAAACCCGCCCCTCCCCCCGACCCCCAAACCCCCCTGACCCCCAAACCCCCCCTCCCCCGACCCCCAAAGCCCCCCCCGAACCACCACCTCCCCCGACCCCCAAACCCCCCTCCCCCGACCCCCAAACCCCCACCTCCCCCCGACACCCAAACCCCCCCGACCCCCAAAACCGCCCCTCCCCCCGACCCCCAAACCCGCCCCTCCCCCCGACCCCCAAACCCGCCCCTCCCCCCGACCCCCCAAACCTGCCCCTCCCCCGACCCCCAAACCCGCCCCTCCCCCCGACACCCAAACCCCCCCGACCCCCAACCCCCCCTCCCCCCGACCCTAAAACCCCCCCTGACCCCCAAACCCGCCCCTCCCCCAACCCCCAAACCCGCCCCTCCCCCCGACCCCCAAACCCCCTGACCCCCAAACCCCCCCTCCCCGACCCCCAAACCCGCCCCTCCCCCCGAACCCCCAAACCCGCCCCTCCCCCCGACCCCCAAACCCCCCCGACCCCCAAACCCGCCCCTCCCCCCGACCCCCCCGACCCCCAACCCCCCCTGCCCCCCGAACCCCCAAACCCCGCCCCCCCCCGACCCCCACACCACCCCCCCCGGACCCCCAAGCCCCCCCCCCCTCACCACCCCCGAACCCCAGACCCCCAAAACCCCCCCAGACACCCCGACCCCCAAGCCCCCCTGACCCCCAAACCCCCCCTCCCCCGACCCCCAAAGCCACCCCCCGAACCACCACCTCCCCCGACCCCCAAACCCCCACCTCCCCCCGACACCCAAACCCCCCCGACCCCCAAAACCGCCCCTCCCCCCGACCCCCAAACCTGCCCCTCCCCCCGACCCCCAAACCCCCCCGACCTCCCCTCCCCCGACCCCCAAACCCCCGACCCTAAAAACCCCCCGACCCCTAATCCCGCCCCTCCCCCCGAACCCCAAACCCGCCCCGACCCCCCAAACCCCCCCGACCCCCAAACCTGCCCCTCCCCCGACCCCCAAACCCGCCCCTCCCCCCGACACCCAAACCCCCCCGACCCCCAAACCCCCCTGACCCCAAACCCCCCCTCCCCTGACCCCCAAAGGCCCCCCCGAACCACCACCTCCCCCGACCCCCAAACCCCCCTCCCCCGACCCCAAAACCCCCACCTCCCCCCGACCCCCAAACCCGCCCCTCCCCCCGACCCCCCAAACCTGCCCCTCCCCGACCCCCAAACCCGCCCCTCCCCCCGACACCCAAACCCCCCCGACCCCCAAACCCCCCCTCCCCCCGACCCTAAAACCCCCCCCGACCCCCAAACCCGCCCCTCCCCCGACCCCCAAACCCGCCCCTCCCCCCGACCCCCAAACCCCCCTGACCCCCAAACCCCCCTGACCCCCAAACCCCCCCTCCCCCGACCCCCAAAGCCTGCCTCCCCCCGACCCCCAAACCCCAACCTCCCCCCGACCCCCAAACCCCCACCTCCCCCCGACCCCCAAACCCCCCCCCGAACCACCACCTCCCCCGACCCCCAAACCCCCCTCCCCCGACCCCCAACCCCCCCCTCCCCCGACCCCCAAACCCCTCCGACCCCCAAACCCCCCCGACCTCCCCTCCCCCGACCCCCAAACCCCCCCGACCCTAAAACCCCCCCGACCCCTAATCCCGCCCCTCCCCCCGACCCCCAAACCCGCCCCGACCCCCCAAACCCCCCGACCCCCAAACCTGCCCCTCCCCCGACCCCCAAACCCGCCCCTCCCCCCGACACCCAAACCCCCCCGACCCCCAAACCCCCCTGACCCCCAAACCCCCCCTCCCCCGACCCCCAAAGCCCCCCCCGAACCACCACCTCCCCCGACCCCCAAACCCCCCTCCCCCGACCCCCAAACCCCCCTGACCCCCAAACCCCCCCTCCCCCGACCCCCAAAGCCCCCCCCGAACCACCACCTCCCCCGACCCTCAAACCCCCCTGACCCCCAAACCCCCCCGATCCCCCAAACCTGCCCCTCCCCGACCCCCAAACCCGCCCCTCCCCCCGACACCCAAACCCCCCCGACCCCCAAACCCCCCCTCCCCCCGACCCTAAAACCCCCCCCGACCCCCAAACCCGCCCCTCCCCCGACCCCCAAACCCGCCCCTCCCCCGACCCCCAAACCCCCCTGACCCC
The DNA here is from genome assembly GCF_964194155.1 of Cetorhinus maximus. Classification (NCBI taxonomy): domain Eukaryota; kingdom Metazoa; phylum Chordata; class Chondrichthyes; order Lamniformes; family Cetorhinidae; genus Cetorhinus; species Cetorhinus maximus. The sequence continues at coordinate 52,335 of NW_027597440.1, forward strand.
TAAACCCCCCCTCCCCCGACCCCCAAAGCCTCCCTCCCCCCGACCCCCAAACCCCAACCTCCCCCCGACCCCCAAACCCCCCCCCGAACCACCACCTCCCCCGACCCCCAAACCCCCCCCCGAACCACCACCTCCCCCGACCCCCAAACCCCCCCGACCCCCAAACCCCCCCATACACCCCCGACCCTCAAACCCCCCTGACCCCCAAACCCCCCCGACCCCCAACCCCCCCGACCCCCAAACACCCCCGACCCCCAAACCCCCCCATACACCCCCGACCCTCAAACCCCCCAAATCCCCCCGACCCCCAAATCCCCCCGACCCCCAACCCCCCCCCGACCCCCAAACCCCCCTGCCCCCCGACCCCCAACCCTCCCGACCCCCAAACCCCCCTCCCCCAAACCCCCCCGACCCCCAAACCCGCCCCTCCCCCCGACGCCCAAAACCCCCCCGACCCCCAAACCCGCCCCTCCCCCCGACACCCAAACCCCCCAGACCCCCAAACCCCCCCATACACCCCCGACCCTCAAACCCCCCTGACCCCAAAACCCCCCGACCCCCAACCCCCCCGACCCCCAAACCCCCCCGACCCCCAAACCCCCCAGACCCCCAAACCCCCCCATACACCCCCGACCCTCAAACCCCCCTGACCCCAAAACCCCCCGACCCCCAACCCCCCTGACCCCAAAACCCCCCGACCCCAACCCCCCCGACCCCCAAACCCCCCCTCCCCCAAACCCCCCCGACTCCCAAACCCGCCCCTCCCCCCGACGCCCAAAACCCCCCGACCCCCAAACCCGCCCCTCCCCCGACACCCAGACCCCCAAACCCCCCCGACCCCCAAACCCCCCCTCCCCCCAAACCCCCCTCCCCCCGACCCCCCCTCCCCCGACCCCCAAACCCCCCCTCCCCCCGACCCTAAAACCCCCCCCGACCCCTAATCCCGCCCCTCCCCCCGACCCCCAAACCCGCCCCGACCCCCAAACCCCCCGACCCCCAAACCCCCCTCCCCGACCCCCAAAGCCCCCCGACCCCCAAACACCAACCTCCCCCCGACCCCCAAACCCCCACCTCCCCCCGACCCCTAAACCCCCCCCGAACCACCACCTCTCCAAACCCCCCTCCCCCGACCCCCAAACCCACCCTCCCCCGACCCCTAAACCCCCCTCCCCCGACACCCGCACCCCCCCGACCCCCACACCCCCCCCGACCCCCGCACCCCCCGACCCCCAAACCCCCCGATCCCCAACCCCCCCGACCCCCAAACCCCCCCGACCCCCAAACCCCCCTCCCCCCGACCCCCAAACCCCCCGACCCCCAAACCCCCTCCCCCCGACCCCCAAATCCCCCGACCCCCAAACCCCCTCTCCCCCGACCCCCAAACCCCCCCTCCCCCTGACCCCCAAACCCCCCTCCCCCCGACACCCAAACCCCCCCCGACCCTCAAACCCCCTTTCCCTGACCCCCAAACTCCCTGACCCCCAAACCCCCCGTCCCCCGACTCCCAAAACCCCCGACCCCCAAACCCCCGACCCCCAATCCCCCCCCTCCCCGACCCCCAAACCCCCCTCCCCCCGACTGTGATACAAGGAGGGCAACGACCGAGAGCTCGAGTCCAGCTTGTTGGTGTTTCTCAATGTGGGGGTTGTTGTTGAATTTGTTGGTGTTTCTCAATGTGGGGGTTGTTGTTGAATTTGTTGGTGTTTCTCAATGTGGGGGTTGTTGTTGAATTTGTTGGTGTTTTTCAAGGTTGAGGTTGTTGTTGAACTTGTTGGTGTTATTAAATGCTGCGGTTGAATTTGTTGAGATTGTTGTTGAATTTGTTGGTGTTTTTCAATGTTGAGGTTGTTGTTGAATTTTTAAAATATTGGTGGACAGCCTATCACCAGAAATTGAGACAGAGAGGTCAAGGAAGGGAAGGGAAGTGTCAGAGATGGACCATGTGAAAATAATGGAGGGGTGGAGATTGGAAGCAAAGTTAATAAATTTTTCCAGGTCCAGACGAGAGCATGAAGCAGCACCGAAGTAATCATCGTTGTACCGGAGAAAGAGTTGTGGGAGGGGGCCGGAGTAGGACTGGAACAAGGAATGTTCCACATACCCCATAAAGAGATAGGCATAGCTGGGGCCCATGCGGGTACCCATAGCCACACCTTTTATTTGGAGGAAGTGAGAGGAGTTAAAGAAAAAATTGTTCAGTGTGAGAACAAGTTCAGCCAGATGGAGGAGAGTAATGGTGGATGGGGATTGTTCGGGCCTTTGTTCAAGGAAGAAGCTGAGAGCCCTCAGACCATCCCGGTGGGGGATGGAGGTGTAGAGGGATTGGACGTCCATGGTGAAGAGGAGGCGGTTGGGGCCAGAGAACTGGAAATTGTTGAGGTGATGTAAGGTGTCAGAGGAATCACGGATGTAGGTGGGAAGGGACTGGACAAGGGGAGAGAGAAGGGAGTCAAGATAACAAGAAATGAGTTCCGTGGGGCAGGAACAGGCTGACACGATCGGTTTGCTGGGGCAGTTCTGTTTGTGGATTTTGGGTAGGAGGTAGAATCGGGCCGTCCCAGGTTGGGCGACTGTCAGGTTGGAAGCTGTGGGAGGAAGATCTCCAGAGGAGATGAGGTCAGTGACAGTCCTGGAAACAATGGCTTGATGTTCAGTGGTGGGGTCATGGTCCAGGAGGAAGTGTCTGTTCTGTTGAAGGGTCATGAGGACTTGACAGGTCAACTTTGTTCTTCTCCGCCGATGCTGCCAGACCTGCTGAGTTTTTCTATGTATTTCTGTTTTTGTTTTGGATTTCCAGCATCCGCAGTTTTTTGTTTTTATATTTTTATATTATATTGTTGTTGAATTTGTTGAGGTTGTTGTTGAATTTGTTGGTGTTTTTCAATGTTGAGGTTGTTGAATTTGTTGGTGTTTTTCAATGTTGAGGTTGTTATTGAATTTGTTGGTGTTTTTCAAGGTTGAGGTTGTTGTTGAAGTTATCGTTGTTTTGTGATCTTGATGTTTTACAACCTTGCCTCGCACATTGGAACGCTTGATCTGAAATAAGATCATCTTTCTTCTGCAGAATGTTGGAGGGTTTTTCATCCTGGACACCACGACCCTGTGATCATGGATTCGCTCATCAATCAGCTCCTTGTTTCTGCAAAGACTCACCTGAATGTGTAGGTCGGTTAGGAATAATCCAATAGATTCCCCAGGTTCTACGAGGGCTGGTTAGAATGTGTTTGTTGAATTACTAAGTCTCGCTTCGGGCTTAAGTGAGTGTCAAATGTATTAGGAATGGGCTCAAGCCCGCGGTAGACTCCTCTGCCCTTTGACAACGCCATCTGCCACTGGACCTACTGCATACAGAAAGGTCCTGACCTGAAGCTTCTGCTCTTTCACCTGAAGGCCTGACGCTGCTCAATACTGGAGACAATGGTGTTTCCATAACTCCCACTGCTGGCCTCTCTGCAGGCACTCGGGGCGGTTAAATGGACCAGGTAGGGGCAGGGGCTGCTGACCAGGGACAGTCATCCTTACCTCCCTCCAGTGTTCTTCCTTCTTCCATCGATGTGTTACAAGCTGCTATCGAGCTGCTGTCACCCTGTGGTTACTTCGAGGGCAACCATGTGTTTTATGCATCAATGTCTCCACGGCTGCCACCATGTTATATAATGGTCCTTCCATCTTGGCCTTTAGGCATGGGACTTGGCTATTGGGCACCCTGTAGATTCTCTTTGGTATCTGCCCAACAGTTGTTTACTAGTACGACTTGTGAACAGGTTACAGAGTAGGCACATTACACCTAGGCATGTTTCCAACCCCTCTCTCTCTTTCAAGAGTCTAACTCATGACTGATTGAGGTTATTGATATATCATCATCTATGTCATATATGAGCATATCACACCTGTTAACCCTTTATGCTCCAGAACAGACGACATGGGCACAGTCTCTAAAAACATTACTCTGGGGTTGTTCCAGAGGACTGGAGAATTGCGTTACCACCTTGCTCAACACAGGGTGAAAAGATAAACCCAGCAACTACAAGCCAGTTAGTTTAACCTTGACGGTGAGGAAGCTTCTGGAAACAATAATCCAGGAGAAAATTAAATCGTCACAAGGACAAATGCAGGTGAATTAAGGAAAACCAGCATGGATTTGTTCTGGGAAAATACTGTTTAATGAACTTGCTGGAGTTTTATTGATGAGGGAAGAGAGAGGGTCGATGAGGGTACCACTGTAGATGTAGTGTACATGGACTTCCAGAAGGCATTTGATACAGTGCCACACAACAGGCTTGTGAGCAAAGTTATAGCTCACGGAATTAAAAGGCATAGCAGCAACGTGAATAGAGAGGGAGAAACTGTCCCATTGGGGGAAGGAGCGAGGACGAGAGGGACACAGATTTCAGTTAATCGGTAAAAGAAGCAGTTGTGTTTTCCTGCTCGTTGTGGTCACTTCCTGGGTAAACATCAGGACACTGAACACACCTAAGGGATTGGTTACAGCAAAAGTGCATAGGTTGGTCTATGAAGGAATTGAGAAGTTAGGAGCAGTATTACAAAGTTGGAGATCTTGTACACATGTCTGAGTTGGTAGGTTCCTCAGAACGAACTATTCCGGACAGGAGAGGGACAGGCAAACTGTACTTCTGTCTCTCACCAACTGTCCGCACGCAGAAGATGTTTTGAATTCTTTGTGAAGTGTGTTGTGGTGTGTTTTCCCAAACCCTCAGTGTGTCTGATCCACTTTACTAATCACTCACAGCAAACTCACATTATGATCAACTCGGGTTAGTTTATTTACATTTAAAATCCGGGGCAGGAATGTTCACAATGTCACACTCACACTCGCACACACACAACTCACACACCACATATACACAACACATACACTCACACACAGACACACACAACATATACACACACGCACACACAAACACACACACTCACTCACACACGGACACATACAAACACACACACGGACACATAGAGACACGCAAACACACACACACAAACACACACATACACACAAACATATACATACAAAAATACATACACATACAAAGACACACAAAAAAATATGCACCCACATACACACAGACGCACACATACGCACACACACACACACACACACACAGAAATGGAGGATAGACAAAGGAAACTTTTACAACTATAGATTGTAACAGTACAAGAATCACGGAGATGAACATGAGTTCACGTGATTTCCAGAGTCTGAGAAGAAAAAGTCCAAAGGCTATTTCCGATGTGACCGGGTTCAGTCCCGAGTCCAGTGAGAGCTTACTGCACGCAAATTGAATGCCTCGTTTCTGACATGACAACCATGAAAACATTGTAAGGAGTTGCTTCATTGGCTGCAAAAGTACATTGGGGATCTCCTGAATTAGTGAAAGGTGCTAGAAAAATGCAGGGCTTCTGTCCTGTAACATTTTGTCGGATTCCTGCCTGGATTTATAATGGGGTTTTCCTATGTCAACCGTCACGCTGTCATTCCCGCCTCCCACCACTGGTGGTGCTGCAGGAGGCTCCTCCTGGGAGAAAAGGGGAACAGATGAACTTTCACCTTACGGACGTGGCCTCGGGCAGTCGGGGATTGTGGGGAATGGAGGAGGGGCTGGGGATCTTTGGACAATCCTGACCCTCTCGTTCTGTGTCCCAGTCTCTCTTCAGGAACAATATTTCTCAATATCAGCTGCCTCGACGCAGCGCAGTGCCTTTTTCTCACAGATGAAAGGGAGGCGATCGGTACAACTGACATCATTCCAGCCGTTTATTCTGATGCTGGTGCAGTTTTCATTACCATTCACATTATTCGGTTCACCCTGATCCCATCGAGTAAAACTGGGAAATGGGGAAATCAAAAATACTGTTAAAAGTCCGACACATTCCTGCACAGAATCAACAAGATTCCTACAGCCCGGTAGAAATCCCAAACTAATTCCACTCTCTACCCATAGCCCTGTATCAATCCCAAACTAATCCCACTGTCCCGCTTTCTCCCCATAGCCCTGTATCAATCCCAAACTAATCCCACTGCCCCGTTCTCTCCCCATAGCCCTGTATCAATCCCCAAACTAATCCCACTGTCCTGCTCTCTCCCCATAGCCCTGTATCAATCCCAAACTAATCCCACTGCCCCGCTCTCTCCCCATAGCCCTGTATCAATCCCCAAACTAATCCCACTGTCCTGCTCTCTCCCCATAGCCCTGTATCAATCCCAAACTAATCCCACTGCCCCGCTCCCTCCCCATAGCCCTGTATCAATTCCCAAACTAATCCCACTGTCCCGCTCCCTCCCCATAGCCCTGTATCAATCCCAAACTAATCCCACTGCCCCACTCACTCCCCATAGCCCTGTATCAATTCCCAAACTAATCCCACTGTCCCGCTCCCTCCCCATAGCCCTGTATCAATCCCAAACTAATCCCACTGCCCCACTCTCTCCCCATAGCCCTGTATCAATCCCAAACTAATCCCACTGTCCCGCTCTCTCCCCATAGCCCTGTATCAATCCCCAAAATAATCCCCCTGTCCCGCTCTCTCCCCATAGCCCTGTATCAATCCCAAACTAATCCCACTGTCCCGCTCTCTCCCCATAGCCCTGTATCAATCCCCAAAATAATCCCCCTGTCCCGCTCTCTCTCTCCATGCGACGCTAGGACTCACCTCACTGGGGTCCCATCCACCCATTTCCAGTTTCCTTCACTCTCTCGATCTGTTAGTCCGATCCAGTAAGTCCCAAGATTGTTCTCAACAGAGTTCTTTATGAAATTCTGCAGCAGATATAATGATATGGTGTGAACAGTTAGTTTTATGGCCTTAATTCACAGTGACACAGACACACACACACAAACACACACACAACTGATCCCCAAAATGCCCCAAACTCTTCCTCAGGAAATTCTCCCTCATTCCCTCTGATTAAATATCGGGAAGACTGAAGTTGTTGTTTTCCGTCTCTGTTCCAAACTCCATTCCCGAGTTACCGACTCCATCCTGGGAACTCTGAGTCCGAACCAGACTGTTCACAACCCTGGGGTCATGTTTAACCTGGAGATGGGATTCCCACCTCATATCTACATCGTCACCAAGACGGCCTCTTCCAAACTCCGTAACATCGCCCAGAACCACACCGGGCTCAGCTCATCGACTGCTGAAACCCTCGTTCATGTAGTGTAGAGGGAACATTACTCTGTATCTAACCCCGTGCTGTACCTGTCCTGTGAGTGTTTGATGGGGATGGTGTAGAGGGAGCTTTACTCTGTATCTAACCCCGTGCTGTACCTGTCCTGTGAGTGTTTGATGGGGACGGTGTAGAGGGAGCTTTACTCTGTATCTAACCCCGTGCTGTACCTGTCCTGGGAGTGTTTGATGGGGACAGTGTAGAGGGAGCTTTACTCTGTATCTAACCCTGTGCTGTACCTGTCCTGCGAGTGTTTGATGGGGACGGTGTAGAGGGAGCTTTACTCTGTATCGAACCCCGTGCTGTGCCTGTCCTGGGAGTGTTTGATGGGGACGGTGTAGACGGAGCTTTACTCTGTATCTAACCCCGTGCTGTGCCTGTCCTGGGAGTGTTTGATGGGGACGGTGCAGAGGGATATTCTCTCTCTATCTCATTCTGACTGAAGCGTCTGTCATTCTCACCTGTTCCTGTTCTGTATTTATGATGATGAGGTGTGAATGTTCAGATTCACATTGTAGTTTTGCCGAGTCCCATTCCTTGCTCTTCGTTGACAATCTATAGCAATGATGATTATGAACTTTCCAGCCGCTAGGACAGAGAGACTCTGCAAAATTATGAAGACTTAGTTCAGAGAAATACATCGGGACATTAGGAACAGGACGAGGCCATTCAGCCCCTCTCGAGCTTGATCCACAGGAGCAGGAGGAGGCCATTCAGCCCCCATCGAAACTGTTACACAGGAACAGGAAGAGGCCATTCGGCCCCTCTCGAGCCTTTTACACAGGAACAGGAAGAGGCCATTCGGCCCCTCTCGAGCCTGTTACACAGGAACAGGAGGATCCCATTCGGCCCCTCTCGAGCCTATTACACAGGAACAGGAGGAGGCCATTCAGCCCCTCTCGAGCCTGTTACACAAGAACAGGAGGAGACCATTCAGCCCCTCTCGAGCCTGTTACACAGGAACAGGAGGAGGCCATTCAGCCCCTCTCGAGCCTGTTACACAGGAACAGGAGGAGGTAATTCAGCCCCTCTCGAGCCAGTTACACGGGAACAGGAGGAGGCCCATTCAGCGCCAACTCACCCGAGCAGTTTCGGAGAACGGTGCAGACGGATCTGAGGTTCCGGAGCGTCTTTTCAAGGGTCTCGGACATGTTCTGGATCTTTCCGTTCAGCCCCGTCATGTTCTTGTCCATCTGTAGGACTGAGAGAATCACAGGGTCACAGAACTCACAGGATCAAAGAACCACAGGGTCTGAACCGGACAGAAGGAGGCCATTTGGCCCATCGTGTCCGCACCGGCTCTCCAAATGAGCGTTAGGACCCAGTGCCATCACCTTGCCTTTTCCCCCCTGTACCCCTGCACATTGTATCTGTTCAAATAACCATCCAATGCCCCCTTGTATGCCTCGATTGAACCTGACTCTACATATTCGTCCAGCCAAAATCAATCACTTCACACTTCTCTATGTGAAACTTTGTCAATCCCCGACCTGCCCACTCCTCCACCAGTCGATATCACAACAGAGCTGGAGTGAGTCATCTGGATGTGGGATATGTCAGAATGTTACAGTGAGGGGTGTGGGATATATCAGACTGATACAGTGAGGGGTGTGGGATATATCAGAGTGTTACAGTGAGGAGTGTGGGATATATCAGACTGATACAGTGAGGGGTGTGGGATATATCAGAGTCTTACAGTGAGGGGTGTGGGATATATCAGAGTGTTAGAGTGAGGGGTGTGGGGTATATCAGTGTGTTACAGTGAGGAGTGTGTGATATATTAAAGTGTTAAAGTGAAGGTTGTGGAATATATCAGAGTGTTTCAGTGCGGGAAATGGGACATATCAGGGTGTTACAGTGAGGGCTGTGGGATATATCAGAGTGTTACAGTGAGGGGTGTGGGATATATCAGAGTGTTACAGTGAGGGGTGTGGGATATATCAGAATGTTACAGTGAGGGGTGTGTGATATATCAGAGTGCTACAATTAATTGTGTGGGATAGATCAGAATGTTACTATGAAGTGTGTGGGATATATCTGAGTATTATAATACGGGGTGTGGGATATATCAGAGTGTTACATTGTGGCATGAGACATATATCAGAGTATTAGACATTGGTGTGGGATATAGCAGAGACTGACAGTGAGGGGAATGGGAAATTTCAGGGTGTTGCCGTGAGGGATGTAGGATATATCAGAGGGTTACAGTGGGGCATGTGGGATATTTCAGTGTGTTACAGTGAGAGGTGTGGGATTTCTCAGGGCGTTAGAGTGAGGGGTGTGGGATATATCACAGTGTTACAGTGGGGCGTGTGGGATATATCACAGTGTTACAGTGGGGCGTGTGGGATATATCTGAGTTTTACAGTGAGGGGTGTGGGATATATCACAGTGTTACAGTGAGGGGTGTGGGGTATATCAGTATGTTACAGTGAGGGGTGTGGGATATATCAGAGTGTTACAGTGAGGAGTGTGTGATATATCAGAATGTTAAAGTGAGGGGTGTGGGATATAGCAGAGTGTTACAGTGAGGGATGTGGGATATATCAGAGCGTTACAGTGAGGGGTGTAGGATATATCAGAGTGTTACAGTGAGGGGTGTGGGATATATCCGAGTGTTACAGTGAGGGGTGTGGGATATATCAGAGTGTTACAGTGAGGGGTGTGGGATATATCAGAGCATTACAGTGAGGGTTGTAGGATATATCAGAGTGTTACAGTGAGGGGTATGGGGTATATCAGTATGTTACAGTGAGGGGTGTGGGCTATATCAGAGTGTTACAGTGATGGATGTGGGATATATCAGGGTGTTACAGTGAGGGTTGTGGGATTTATCAGAGTGTTACAGTGAGGGATGTGGGATATATCAGAGTGTTATAGTGAAGGGTGTGGGCTATATCAGAGTGTTACAGTGATGGATGTGGGATATATCAGGGTGTTACAGTGACGGTTGTGGGATATATCAGACTGTAACTTTGAGCGGTGTAGGATATATCAGAGTGTTACAGTGAGGGGTGTTGGAGATATCAGAGTGTAACAGTGACGGGTATGGGATATATCAGAGGATTACAGTGAGGGGTGTGGGATATATCACAGTTAAAGTGAGTGATCTGTGATATACCACAAAGCTACAGTGGGTGTGTGGGATATATCAGAGTGTTACAGTGAGGGGTGTGGGATATATCATAGTGTTACAGTGAGGGGTGTGGGATATATCATAGTGTTACAGTGAGGGGTCTGGGATATATCAGTGTTAGAGTGAGGGGTGTGGGATATATCAGAGTGTGACAGTGAGGGGTGTGGGATATATCAGGGTGTTACAGTGAGGGATGTGGGATATTTCAAAGTGTTACAGTGAGGGGTGTGGGATATATCAGTGTGTGACAGTGAGGCATCTGGGATATATCTGTGTTACAGTGAGAGTTGTGGGATATATCAGAGTGTTACAGTGGGGCGTGTGGGATATATCAGAGTGTTACAGTGAGGGGTGTGGGATATATCAGAGTGTTACAGTGGGGCGTGTGGTGTATATCAGAGAGTTACACTGAGGGGTGCAGGATATATCAGAGTGTTACAGTGAGGGGTGTGGGATATATCAGAGTGTGACAGTGATGGGTGTGGGATATATCAGGGTGTTACAGTGAGGGGTGTGGGATATATCCGAGTATTACAGTGAGGGGTGTGGGATATATCCGAGTGTTACAGTGAGGGGTGTGGGATATATCGGAGTGTTACATTGAGGGGTGTGGGATATATCAGTGGGTTACAGTGAGGCATCTGGGATATATCTGTGTTACAGTGAGGGGTGTGGGATATATCAGAATGTTACAGTGAGGGGTGCGGGATATATCGGAGTGTTACATTGAGGGGTGTGGGATATTTCAAAGTGTTACAGTAAGGAGTGTTGCATATATCAGAGTGTTGCAGTGAGGGATGTTGGATATATCAGAGTGTAACTGTGAGGCGTGTAGGATATATCAGAGTGTTAGAGTGAGGGGTGTGGGATATATCAGAGGAATACAGTGAGGGGTGTGTGATATATCAGAGTGTTACAGTGAGGTGTGCAGGATATATCGGAGTGATACATTGAGGGGAGTGGGATATTTCAAAGTGTTACAGTGAGGGGTGTTGGATATATCAGAGTGTCACTGTGATGGGTGTAGGATATATCAGAGTGTTAGAGTGAGGGATGTGGGATATATCAGAGGATTACAGTGAGGGGTGTGGGATATATCACAGTTAAAGTGAGTGATCTGTGATATACCACAAAGCTACAGTGGGTGTGTGGGATATATCAGAGTGTTACAGTGAGGGGTGTGGGGTATATCAGAGTGTTACAGTGAGGGGTGTGGGATATATCAGAGTGTTACAGTGAGGGGTGTGGGATATATCAGATTGTTACAGTGAGGGGTGTGGGATATATCCGAGTGTTACAGTGAGGGGTGTGGGATATATCGGAGTGTTACATTGAGGGGTGTGGGATATATCAGTGGGTTACAGTGAGGCATCTGGGATGTATCTGTGTTACAGTGAGGGGTGTGGGATATATCAGAATGTTACAGTGAGGGGTGCGGGATATATCGGAGTGTTACATTGAGGGGTGTGGGATATTTCAAAGTGTTACAGTAAGGAGTGTTGCATATATCAGAGTGTTGCAGTGAGGGATGTTGGATATATCAGAGTGTAACTGTGAGGCGTGTAGGATATATCAGAGTGTTAGAGTGAGGGGTGTGGGATATATCAGAGGAATACAGTGAGGGGTGTGTGATATATCAGAGTGTTACAGTGAGGTGTGCGGGATATATCAGAGTGTTACATTGAGGGGAGTGGGATATTTCAAAGTGTTACAGTGAGGGGTGTTGGATATATCAGAGTGTCACTGTGATGGGTGTAGGATATATCAGAGTGTTAGAGTGAGGGATGTGGGATATATCAGAGGATTACAGTGAGGGGTGTGGGATATATCACAGTTAAAGTGAGTGATCTGTGATATACCACAAAGCTACAGTGGGTGTGTGGGATATATCAGAGTGTTACAGTGAGGGGTGTGGGGTATATCAGAGTGTTACAGTGAGGGGTGTGGGATATATCAGAGTGTTACAGTGAGGGTTGTGGGATATATCCGAGTGTTACAGTGAGGGGTGTGGGATATATCAGGGTGTTATAGTGAGGGTTGTGGGATATATCAGAGTGTTACAGTGAGGGGTGTGGGATATATCAGTGTTATAGTGAGGGGTGTGGGATATATCAGATTGTTACAGTGAGGGGTGTGGGATATATCAGGGTGTTACAGTGAGGGGTGTGGAATATATCAGGGTGTTACAGTGAGGGTTGTGTGATATATCATTGGCTGCGTCGTGTTTGAAAGGGATCGTAAACTTTTCCTTTTGCTGTATTCGAAAAGTGGCCCTTCTTCAACCAACAATTTCGATTAAGTTATTGAAAGCTGTAAAAAAGTTTTTTCCTATCTTCCTGTTATGTGCTTATGTTTGTGTATGAAGTTGTGATGACCCCCACACCCCCCACTGGGTTTGAATGTATGAATAAAATTTGCTACTGATTTAAACCTCGAGAGATGTTGCTGCTTCTCCCTTTAAAGTCTGAGTTTAGAAACTGAGGGATTGGGTAAACACACCACAGCCTATTTCCAACATGAAAACAGCCCTGCTTATGGACAGAGGGTGAGAAAATAAAGGAGTTCAGTATTGCCTCCGTTCACTCTCTGTAACAGTTTGAGTGTGAGGTTCAGTTTCCTACCTTGGACTCTCAGCCCTATCGCAATAGCCAAACTGATGATTAAGACAATGAAGCAGGCGATGCCAAGATGTGTTGAAGTTATTGATCTACTTCCTCCAGCTGTTTCCTGCCCAGTTTTACCTGGAATAGAGAAGTAAAGATTGACCCACGTTGAGCAGCCTGTGTAACTGCACGGAACAGACAATGGTGACGTTTCTACCCCCCTTATCGAGAGAAACAACAACCACGTTACTCATTTATATCCCTCGTTTCACATCCCAGCGCACGGTACAGGAGGCTTATCAAAGAGAATCGAACACCGAGTCACACAGGGAGATATTAGGGACAGGAAACCAAAAGCTCAGACACAGAGATTGGTACAAGGAGCGTCTTAAGGAGGGTAGAGAGAGAGAGACAGACAGAGAGAGAGAGAGCCGGATAAAAAGGGTGACAGATGGAGAGAAATGGAGAGAGACAGAGAGTGAGAGACAGATATATAGGAGGATAGGTTTAGCGAGAGTTCTCTGCAGCTCAGGGCCCAGGCAGCTGAAGGCTTTCGGGGATAAACATAGATACAGCGTAAAGGTTCTACCACACCATACCCATCAGACACTCCCAGCATAGGTAAAGCACCTGGTTAAATACAGAGTAAAGCTCCCTCTACACTGTCCCCATCAAACACTCCCAGTACAGGTACAGCACGGGGTTAGATATAGAGTAAAGCTCCCTCTACACTGTCCCCATCAAACACTCCCAGGACAGGTACAGCGTGGGGTTAGATACAGAGTAAAGCTCCCTCTACACTGTCTTCATCAAACACTCCCAGGAGAGGTACAGCACAGGGTTAGATACAGAGTAAAGCTCCCTCTACACCGTCTTCATCAAACACTCCCAGGGCAGGTACAGCACGGGGTTGGATACAGAGTAAAGCTCTCTCTACACTGTCCCCATCAAACACTCCCAGTACAGATACAGCACGGGGTTAGATACAGAGTAAAGCTCCCTCTACACCGTCTTCATCAAACACTCCCAGGACAGATACAGCACGGGGTTAGATACAGAGTAAAGCTCCCTCTACACCGTCCCCATCAAACACTCCCAGGACAGGTACAGCACGGTGTTAGATACAGAGTAAAGCTCCCTCCACACCGTCCGCATCAAACACTCCCAGGACAGGTACAGCACGGGGTTAGACACAGAGTAAATCTCACCTCTCTCCCTCTCTCTCAATCTCCCTCACCATCTCTCTCTCTCTCTCCCTCTATCTGCCTCTGTCTCTCTCCATCTCTCTCTCACCATCTCTGTCTCTCTCACTCTCAATCTCTCTCATTGTCTTTCTGTCTCTCACTCTCGCAATCTCTCTCCGTCTCTCTCGATCTCTCACCACCTCTCTCTCTGTCTCTCGCACTCTCAATATCTCTCTGCATTTCTCTGCCTCTCTCTTTCTCAATCTCTCTCACCATCTCTCTCTCTTAATCTCTCTCACCATGTCTCTCCCTGCCTCTCGCACTCTCAATATCTCTCTCCATTTCTCAGCCTCTCTCTTTCTCAATCTCTCTCACACTCTCTCTCGCTCCCCGTCTATTCAACAGTTTAACCTATGTTCACTGGGGGCTGTCGTGTTGTTTTTGATGTATCTCATATTCATGTCGTCGCTGTCCTGCTCCATGATTTGTGTCTGAGGGGTCTCTATCCTCCTTTCCTGATGTGTCTGCTTCTCTCTCTCTCTCAGATGTGTCTCAGTCTTTCCTCAGACTCGATGTCAGGGCGAAAACTTCCTGAGAACTGTTTCTATTTTCTTCCTTTTTGTAATACCACTTCCCCTTAGATCTGTGTGACAAAGTGGTTCAGTTAACCATGTACAGCAGCTGATGAAGTCTTGACATTTTTGCCAAGCACAGGGAGAGCCAACATGGTTTCAGGGAACATCGGCAGAATTCAAAATCATTTCACAAGCCTCTCGACTGCTTGTTGTAACTGGAAAAGGTCTATACACTCAGACACCCACGCATGCTGATGCATAAACACAAGCACATACACACACACATACACATACAAACACTCACACACACGCTGACACATAAACACACACACACGCACATTCACACACACATGCTCACACACACACAATCACACAATCTCACACAAACAGACACACATGCACACACACACGCATGTATGCGTGCACACACACACACGAACACACACACTCACCAACAAACACACGCACACACACACTCTCTCACACCACATGTACACACACACACATATGTGCACACACACACATACACACTCTCACACACACACACAGAAACACACACACACTGAATGATCCTCAGAACCCTCCTGGAAACACTAACCAAAAACCTGGAAGCAAATATCACTTGTCATTTTATTCCAAAGTGGATGGTTTTTCTTCCTATTGGTCCTCCCGGTGAGCATTGAGGTCAGGCCTTGCCTTCACCGACCAGGCAGTGAGCGTAGGTACATCCATACGAACATGTGAACATAGGAACCAGGAGCAGCAGGAGGCCACTCAGCCCGTTGTGCCTGCCCCACCATTCAGTAAGACCATGTCCGATCTGAATGTAACCTTATTATGTCACAGCCAGGGGTAAAGGCCGAGGGCTTCAAATTCAAATCCCAGACGGAAACTTGAAACAACTGTTATAACCCATTTTTGCAATTTGTAAGTTTCCAGAAGCAGACTTTAAATTCAGTAGTAATAAGACCACTGGGTCTCAAGAGGTTTTTTTTTTTATAAAACTAAATTAAACATTCATTAATACAAGGCAGACTGTAAACACATACGTACGTCTACAAAATTGCTACTATGATAACTACAAAAATCGTCTACTTAATCTGACTCTCAGTTAGACTCCCAGTAAAGCAACAGTAAATCTCAGATTTAAACAGACCCCTGGCAAAGCAGACCCTAGACAGCCACATTTAAAATGAGTTTCTTGCAGCTCTGGGTCCTTGCAGACAGCAGCTTTGTACTTCTCACACTTGTTGGATCTGAAAGTGCCTCTGCCTTACACACACTCTCCTTTTTCCTTTATACATATCTTTCTTTTCGAATTTTCCCTTGTGTCATTAGGCTTTTAGTTTTACCTCTCCTAACGATGACATTCTTTCATCCCACCAATTATATCAGGAAGCTGAAAAAAATAAATACATGGCTTGGCATCTTCTAGCTAGGTGTAAGATTTCACCCGCTCTTTTGAATGGTTTATTTAAAAATGCAAATTGCCCCCTTGACACCCATGTTTCCAAACTTCCTCATGTTTACCTAATTACCATTTCAAACCTACTTCTTTCTCTACATCAAATCCTCTAGACCAGTTATCTTTAATCCAATTAAGACACACACAAATGCATACACAGACACAGGCACCACTAAACTCTATTTTAAACAATAATTTCCAACAGCATTATAGAAATTAATATCTCTTCATAACACCTCAACCCCACATTCCCGCCTACCCCCGACACCCTTATTAATCCAGAATCCATCTCGCTCAGTCTTAAAAATATTCAAAGTCTCTACTTCCAGCGCCTTTTGAGGAAGGGAATTCCAAAGGCTCACGACCTTCTGAGAGAAAAAATTTCCCCTCATCTCTGTCTTAAATGAGCGACCCCTTATTTTTAAACAGTGACCCCTCATTCTCGATTCTCCCACAAGGGGAAACATCCTCTCCACATCCACCCTCTCAAGACCCCTCAGGATCTTGTATGTTTCAATCAAGTCCCCTCTCACCCTTCTAATCTCCAATTGATACAAGCCTAACCTGTCCAAACTTTCCTCATAAGACAGCCCGCCCATTCCAGGGATTAGTCTAGTAAACCTTCTCTGAATTGCTCCCAATGCATTTACATCCTTCCTTAAATAAGGAGACCAATACTGTGCACAATACTCCAGATGTGGTCTGACCAGCGCCCTGTACAACTGAAGGTCATAGAGTTAAGTTCTCTTCATTTGCTGAGATAAGACAGAGCTATGCTTTATTCTTTGATTATTGTCAGCTTAAACTTCGTACATTATTTGTTTGAATCTTCTGCATTTATTTTAAGGTGGATTTGAGCCTCTTGCATTTATTTACAGGTGGATTTGTTATTCTGCATGTAGTTCTACATTGGTTTGCTATCCTGTGTTTACTTTTAGGCAAATTTGCATCTCTTTTTAAGAACAACAAAGAACAAAGAAAAGTACAGCACAGGAACAGGCCCTTCGGCCCTCCAAGCCTGCGCCGATCATATTGCCTGTCAAATGGATTTCAATCTCCTGCATTTATTCTTAGGTGGATTTGAATGTCCTGCATTTATTTTGAGGTGGATTTGCGATCCTGAATTTCTTTTTAGGTGGATTTGAATCTCCTGCATTGATTCTTTAGTGGATTTGTTATCCTGCATTGCTTTTCTGGTGGCACAATCCTCAGAGAAAAAAAATTCTCCTCATCTCTGTCCTAAAAGGGCAACCTCTAATTTTAAAACAGTGGCCCCTATTTCTGGACTCATCCACAAGAGCCAACATCCTTTCCATGTACACCTTATCAAGTCCACTCAGGATCTTATAAAATTCAATCAAGACAAGCCTCGCTTTTCAAACCCCCAGTAAAATCAAGCCCAGTCTGTCCAACCTTCCCTCATAAGACAACCCACTTATCCAGGTATCAATCTAGTAAACCTCCTCTGAACTGTCTCAAATGCATTTACATCCTTCCTTAAATAAGGAGGCCAAAACTGCACACAGTATTTGAGATGCCATCTCACCAATGCCCTGTATAACTGAAGCATAGCATTCTTACGTTAATGGGCCTCCTCCTGTTCCTGTGTAACAGGCTTGTGATGGGCTGAATGGCCTCCTATTGTTCCTGCATAACAGGTTCGAGAGGCTGAATGGCCTCCTCCTGTTCTTGTAGAACAGAGTTGACAGAGGCTGAATGGCGTCCTCCTGTTCCTGTGTAACAGTCTTGAGAGGGGCTGAATGGGCTTCCTCCTGTTCCTTTGAAACAGCCTCGAGAGGGGCTGAATGGCCTTCTCCTGTTCCTGTGTAACAGGCTTGAGAGGGGCTGAATGTCCTCCTCCTGTTCCTGTGTAACAGGCTCCGAGAGGGGCTGAATGGGCCTCCTCCTGTTCCTGTGTAACAGGCTTCGAGAGGGGCTGAATGGCCTCCTCCTGTTCCTGTGTAACAGGCTCTGAGAGGGGCTGAATGGGCCTCCTCCTGTTCCTGTGTAACAGGCTCCGAGAGGGGCTGAATGTCCTCCTCCTGTTCCTGTGTAACAGGCTCTGAGAGGGGCTGCACAACAGGTCTCTCCCTCGAGCGAGCAGCCATTGTGGTCAGTGATATTTTTCACACGAGATTCTGTGAGAGATTGCGCTGCATCAACATGAATCATGGCCACATTACACTGACCACAGTTCAGCAGCAAAACCGCACAGAACGATGAGCTCATGAACGTTCACCAGGAACACCAGTCAACACAAAACCTCAATAACCTGAGAGTCTTTCAGGATAAAGAGAGCAAAAGTTCAACAGAGAGAGTGGAGTTGGCTTAAGCTTCACTTAGATGGTAAACTACCACCCTCTCTCTCTCTCTCACTCTCTCTCAGGGTGATATCTGTACACTGACTGGTGTCTCTCAGTCCCCTCTCTCTCAGGGAGATATCAGTACACTGACGGGTGTTTCTCAGTCCCTCTCTCTCAGGGAGATATCCCCACACTGACTGGTGTTTCTCAATCCCCTCTCTCAGGGAGATATCTGTACACTGACTGGTGTGTCTCAGTCCCATCCCTGTCAGGGAGATGTCTGTACACTGACTGGTGTCTTTCAGTCCCCTCTCTCTCAGTGAGATCTGAACACTGATTGGTGTCTCTCAGTCCCTGTCTCTCAGGGAGATATCTGTACACCGACTGGTGTCTCTCAGTCCCACTCTCTCTCAGGGAGATATCTGTACACTGACTGGTGTCTCTCAGTCCCTCTCTCTCTCTCAGGGAGATATCTGTACACTGACTGGTGTCTCTCAGTCCCTCTCTCTCTCAGGGAGATATCTGTACACCGACTGGTGTCTCTCAGTCCCACTCTCTCTCAGGGAGATATCTGTACACAGACTAGTGTCCCTCAGTGCCTCTCAGTAATGATGCAATCAGTAACACAGGGTGCTGGGGGGAGAGGGGTTACTGAGTGACAGTGTTTATGTGAGTTTCATTAACATCATTAGAGATACAGTCAGTAACACAGGGTGCTGGGGGGAGACAGGTTACTGAGTGACAGTGTGAGGGTGCTGAATTAACATCAGTGGAGATACCGTAGGTAACACAGGGCGCTGGGGGGAGAGGGGTTACTGAGTGACAGTGTGAGGGAGCTAGATTGACATCAGAAGAGATACAGTCAGTAACACAGGGTGCTGGGGGGAGAGGGGTTACTGAGTGACAGTGTGAGGGAGCTGAATTAACATCAGTGGAGATACCGTAGGTAACACAGGGCGCTGGGGGGAGAGGGGTTACTGAGTGACAGTGTGAGGGAGCTAGATTGACATCAGAAGAGATACAGTCAGTGAAACAGGGCGCTGCGGGAGAGGGGTTACTGAGTGACTGTGTGAGGGAGCTGGATTAACATCAGTAGAGATACAGTCAGTCACACAGGGCGCTAGGTGAGAGGGGTTACTGAGTGACAGTGTGAGGGAGGTAGATTGACATCAGAAGAGATACAGTCAGTGAAACAGGGCGCTGCGGGAGAGGGGTTACTGAGTGACTGTGTGAGGGAGCTGGATTAACATCAGTAGAGATAGAGTGATTCACCCAGGGCGCTGGGGGAGAGCAGTTACTGAGTGACAGTGTGAGGGACCTGGATTAACATCAGTAGAGATACAGTCAGTAACACAGGGCGCTGGGTGGAGAGGAGTTGCGGTGTAACAGTGTGTGGGAGCGGTATTAACATCAGTAGTGATACAGCCAGCAAGACTGTGCGCTGCGGGGAGAAGGGTTACTGAGTGACAGTTGAGGGAGCTGGATTAACATCAGTAGACATACAGTCAGTAACACAGGGCGCTGGCTGAAGAGAAGTTGCAGTGTGACTGTGTGGGAGCTGGATTAACATCAGTAGAGATACAGTCAGCAAGAGAGTGCGCTGCGGGCAGAGGGGTCACTGAGTGACAGTGTGAGGGAGCTGGATTAACATCAGTAGAGATACAGTCAGTGACACAGGGCACTGCGCGGAGAGGGGTCACTGAGTGACAGTGTGAGGGAGCTGCATTAACATCAGTAGAGATACAGTCAGTAACACAGGGTGCTGGGGGGAGAGGGGTTACTGAGTGACAACGTGAGGGAGCTGGATTAAGATCAGTAGAGATACAGTCAGTAACACAGGGCGCTGGGGTAGTGGTGTTGCTGAGTGACAGTGTGAGGGAGCTGGATTGACATCCCTAGAGATACTGTCAGTAACACGGGTTGCTGGGGGGAGAGGGCTGATTCGGTGACAGTGTTTATTGGAGCTGGTTTAACATCAGTAGAGAAACAGTCAGTAACACAGGTCGCTGGGGGGAGATGGGTTACTGAGTGACGGTGTGAGGGAGCTGGATTAACATCAGTAGAGATACAGTCAGTAACACAGGTCGCTGGGGGGAGATGGGTTACTGGAGTGACAGTGTGAGGGAGCTGGATTAACATCAGTAGAGATACAGTCAGTAACACAGGTCGCTGGGGGGAGATGGGTTACTGGAGTGACAGTGTGAGGGAGCTGGATTAACATCAGTAGAGATACAGTCAGTAACACAGGTCGCTGGGGGGAGATGGGTTACTGAGTGACGGTGTGAGGGAGCTGGATTAACATCAGTAGACATACAGTCAGTAACACAGGGCGCTGGGGGAGAGGAGTTGCGGTGTGACAGTGTGTGGGAGCTGGATTAACATCAGTAGTGATACAGCCAGCAAGACTGTGCGCTGCGGGGAGAGGGGTTACTTAGTGACAGTGTGAGGGAGCTGGATTAACATCAGTAGAGATACAGTCAGTAATACAGGGCGCTGGGGTGAGAGAGGTTATTGAGTGACAGTTTGAAGGTGCTGGATTAACATCAGTAGAGATATAGTCAGTAACACAGGGCGCTGGGGGTAGAGGGGTTACTGAGTGACAGTGTGAGGGAGCTGGATTATCATCAGTAGTGATACAGTCAGTAACAGAATGCGTTGGGGGAAGAGGGGTTACTGAGTGAGATTGTGGGGGAGCTGGATTAACATCATTGGAGGTACAGTCAGTAACATAGGGCGCAGGGGGGAGAGGGGTTACTGAGTGAGAGTGTGAGTGAGCTGGATTAACATCAGTAGAGGTACAGTCAGTAACGCAGAGCGCTGCGGGGAGATAGGTTACTGGAGTGACAGTGTGTGGGAGCTGGATTAACATCAGTAGTGATACCGTCGGTAACACAGGGCGCTGGGGGTAGAGGGGTTACTGAGTGACAGTGTGAGGGAGCTGGATTAACATCAGTAGAGACACAGTCAGTAACACAGGGCGCTGGGTGGAGAGGGGTTACTGAGTGACAGTGTGAGGGATCTGAATTAACATCAGTAGAGATACTGTCAGTAACAGAATGCGTTGGGGGAAGAGGGGTTACGGAGTGAGATTGTGAGGGATCTGGATTAACATCATTGGAGGTACAGTCAGTAACACAGGGCGCTGGGTTGAGAGGGGTTACTGAGTGACAGTGTGAGGGAGCTGGATTAACATCAGTAGAGATACAGTCAGTAACACAGGGGGCTGGGGGAGAGTGGTTTCTGAATGACAGTGTGAGGGAGCTGGATTATCATCAGTAGAGGTACAGTCAGTAACACAGAGCTCTGCGGGAGAGCGGTTACTGAGTGACTTTGAGGGAGCTGGTTTAACATCAGTAGAGATACAGTCAGTAACACAGGGCGCTGAGGGGAGAGGGGTGACTGAGTGAGAGTGTAAGGGAGCTGGATTAACATCAGTAGAGATACAGTCAGTAACACAGGGCGCTGGGGGGAGAGGGGTTACTGAATGACTGTGTGAGGGAGCTGGATTAACATCAGTAGAGATACAGTCAGTAACACAGGGGGCTGGGGGAGAGGGGTTTCTGAGTGACAGTGTGAGGGAGCTGGATTAACATCAGTGGAGATACAGTCAGTAACACAGGGCGCTGGGAGGAGAGGTGTTACTGGAGTGACAGTGTGAGGGAGCTGCAATAACATCATTAGATATACAGTCAGGAACACAGGGCGCTGGGGAGACATGGGTTACTGTGTGACAGCGTGAGGGAGCTGGATTATCATCAGTAGAGATACAGTCAGTAACACCGGGCGCTGGTGGAGAGGGGTTACTAAGTGACTGTGAGGGAGCTGGATTAAAATCAGTTGAGATACAGTCTGTAACACAAAGCGCTGGGGTGAGCGGAGTTACTAGAGTGGCAGTGTGTGGGAGCTGGATTAACATCAGTAGAGATACAGTCATCAAGACTGTGCGCTACGGGGTGAGGGGTGACTGAGTGACAGTTTGTGGGAGCTGGATTAACATCAGTAGAGATACAGTCAGTAACAGAGGGCGCTGGGTGGATCGGGGTTACTGAGTGACAGTTTGATGTTGCTGGATTAACATCAGTAGAGATACAGTCAGTAACACAGGGCGCTGGGTGGATCGGGGTTACTGAGTGACAGTGTGAGGGAGCTGGATTAACATCAGTAGAGATACAGTCAGTAACACAGGGCGCTGGGGGGAGAGAGGTTACTGAGTGACAGTGTGAGGGAGCTGGATTAACATCAGTAGAGATACAGTTAGTAACACAGGGTGCTGGGGGGAGAGGGGTTACTGAGTGACTGTGTGAGGGAGCTGGATTAACATCAGTAGAGATACAGTTAGTAACACAGGGCGCTGGGGGGAGAGGGGTTACTGAGTGACTGTGATGGAGCTGGATTAACATCAGTAGAGATACAGTTAGTAACACAGGGCGCTGGGGGGAGAGGGGTTACTGAGTGACTGTGATGGAGCTGGATTAACATCAGTAGAGATACAGTCAGTAACACAGGGCGCTGGGGGGGAGAGGTGTTACTTAGTGACACTAATTATTGCTATTAGTGAGACTTGGTTGCAGGAGGGGCAGGACTGGCAGCTCAATGTTCCGGGGTTCCGTTGTTTCAGATGTGATAGAGGGGGAGGGATGAAAGGGGAAGGAGTGGCATTACTAGTCAGGGAAAATATTGCAGCTGTGCATAAGCAGGACAGCCCGGAGGGCTCGTCTGCAGAGGCCATATGGGTGGATCTGAGGAATGGGAAAGGTGTGACCACACTAATAGGGTTGTATTATAGACTGCCCAATAGTCAGAGAGAATTGGAGGAGCAAATCTGTAGAGAGATAGCAGACCGATGTAAGAAACAGAAAGTTGTGATAGTAGGAGATTTTAACTTTCCACATATTGACTGGGACTCCCATACTGTAAAAGGGCTGGATGGCTTGGAGTTTGTCAAATGTGTTCAGGAAAGTTTTCTAAATCAATATATAGAGTTACCAACGAGAGAGGATGCAATACTTGATCTCCTATTAGGGAACCAGACAGGTCAGGTGACAGAAGTATGTGTAGGCGAACATTTTTGGTCCAGTGACCGCAATGTCATTAGTTTTAAGCTAATTATGGATAAGGATAGGTCTGGTCCTCGAATTGAGATTCTAAATTGGAGAAAGGCCAATTTTGTGGAAATGAGAAAGGATCTAGGAAGAGTGGATTGGCATAAGTTGTTTTCTGGCAAGGATGTGTTCAGTAAGTGGAAGGCATTCAAAGGCAAAACTTTGAGAGTGCAGAGTTTGCATGTCCTTGTCAGGATTAAAGGCCAAGTTAACAGGCATAGGGAACCTTGGTTTTCAAGGGATATTGGCGATCTGGTTAAGAAGAAGAGAGAGGTGTATAGCAGGTATAGGCAACAAGAAGCAAATGAGGTACTTGTAGAGTATAGAAAATGTAAGAAAATACTAAAAAAGGAAATCAGGAAGGCAAAAAGAAGACATGAGGTTGCTTTGGCAGATAATGTGAAGGTAAACCCGAAGGGTTTCTACAAGTATATAAAGAGTAAAAGGATAGTAAGGGACACAGTTGGTCCCCTTGAAGATCAGAGTGGTCATCTATGTGTGGAGCCTCACGAGATGGGGGAGATCTTAAACAGTTTTTTTGCATCAGTATTTACTCAGGAAACTGGCATAGTGTATAAGGAAGGAAGGGAAACAAGCAGTAGTTTCATGGAACATATAGAGATTAAAGAGGAGGAGGTGCTTGCTGCCTTACAGCGAATAAAGGTAGATAAATCCCCCGGGCCTGACATGATATTCCCTCAGACCTTGAGGGAGACTAGCGTAGAAATTGCAGGGGCCCTAGCAGAAACATTTAAAATGTCCTTAGCCACGGGTGAGGTGCCGGAGGATTGGAGGGTAGCACATGTTGTTCCGTTGTTAAAAAAGGCCCCAAAAGTAAACCAGGTAATTACAGGCCAGTGAGCCTGACGTCAGTAGTAGGTAAATTATTGGAAGGTGTTCTGAGAGATCGGATATATAATTATTTGGACAGCCAAGGGCTGGTTAAGGATAGTCAGCATGGCCTTGTGCGTGGTAGGTCGTGTTTAACGAGCCTTGTAGAGTTTTTCGAGGAGGTTACCAAGAAAGTAGATGAAGGAAAGGCTGTGAATGTTGTCTACATGGACTTTAGTAAGGCCTTTGACAAGGTCCCACATGGGAGGTTAGTTCAGAAGGTTCAGACACTTGGTATCCATGGAGAGGTTGTTAACTGGATTCGAAATTGGCTGTGTGGGAGAAGACAGAGAGTGGTAGTGGATGATTGCTTCTCAGACTGGAGGTCTGTGACTAGTGGTGTGCCTCAGGGCTCTGTACTGGGACCATTGTTGTTTGTTGTCTATATCAATGATTTGGATGATAATGTGGTGAATTGGATCAGCAAGTTTGCTGATGACACTAAGATTGGAGGCGTTGTGGACAGCGAGGAAGGCTTTCAAAGCTTGCAGAGAGATCTGGACCAACTGGAAAAATGGGCCAGAAAATGGCAGATGGAATTTAATGCGGAAAAGTGTGAGGTGTTACATTTTGTAAGGTCAAACCAAGGTAGGACATACACAGTAAATGGTAGGGCACTGAGGAGTGCGGAGGAACAAAGGGATCTGGGAGTTCAGATACATAATTCCCTGAAAGTGGCATCACAGGTAGACAAGGTTGTAAAGAAAGCTTTTGGCATACTGGCCTTCATAAATCAAAGTATTGAGTATAGGAGTTGGGATGTTATGGTGAGGTTGTATAAGACATTGGTGAGGCCAACTTTGGAGTATTGTGCACAGTTCTGGTCGCCTAACTACAGGAAGGATATCAGTAAGATTGAGAGAGTGCAGAGAAGATTTACTAGGATGTTGCCGGGTCTTAAAGAGTTGAGTTACAGGGAAAGATTAAACAGGTTAGGACTTTATTCCTTGGAGCGTAGAAGAATGAGGGGAGATTTGATAGAAGTTTACAAAATTGTGAGGGGTATAGACAGAGTAAATGCGAGTAGGCTCTTTCCACTTAGATTAGGAGAGATAAACACGAGAGGACATGGCTTTAGGGTAAAAGGGGAAAGGTTTAGGGGGAACTTCTTCACTCAGAGAGTGGTGAGAGTGTGGAACGAGCTACCATCTGATGTGGTAAATGCGGACTTCCTCTTAAGTTTTAAGAATAAATTAGATAGATACATGGATGGGAGACGTCTGGAGGGCTATGGACTAGGTGCAGGTCAATGGGACTAGCGGAATAATATTTCGGCACAGACTAGAAGGGCCGAATACCCTGTTTTCTGTGATGTAGTGTTCTATAGTTCAATGGTTCGATGTGAGGGAGCTGAATTAACATCAGTAGAGATACAATCAGTCACACAGGGCACTAGGGGAGAGGGGTTACTGAGTGAGATTGTGAGGGAGCTGGAATAACATCGGTAGAGATACAGTCAGTAACAAAGGGCGCTGGGATAGTGGTGTTGCTGAGTGGCTGAGTGACTGTGTGAGGGAGCTGGATTGACATCCATAGAGATACAGTCAGTAACACAGCGAGCTGGGTGGAGAGGCTTTACTGAGTGACAGTGTGAGGGAGCTGGATTAACTTCAGCAGAGATACAGTCAGTAATACAGGGTGCTGGGGTAAAGAGGGTATTGAGTGAGAGTGTGAGGGAGCTGGATTGATATCAGTTGAGATACAGTCAGTAAGACAGGGTGCTGGGGATGAGGGGTTACTGAGTGACAGTGTGAGGGAGCAAAAATAACAGCAGTAGAGATACAGTCAGTAACACAGGGCGCTGGGGGGAGAGGGGTTACTGAGGGACAGTGTGAGGGAGCAGGATTAACATCAGTAGAGATACAGTCAGTAACACAGGGAGCTGGGGGGAGAGGGGTTACTGGGTGACAGTGTGAGGGAGCTGGATTAACATCAGTAGAGATACAGTCAGTAACACAGGGCGCTGGGGGAGAGGGGTTAATGAGTGACAGTGTGAGGGAGATGGATTAACTCCAGCAGAGGCACAGTCAGTAAAACAGGGTGCGGGGGGAGAGGGTTTACTGAGTGACAGTGTGAGGGAGCTGGATTAGCATCAGTAGAGATACAGTCAGTAACACAGGGCGCTGGGGCAGATGGGTTACTGGAGTGACAGTGTGTGGGAGCTGGATTAACATTAGAAGAGATACAGTCATTAATACAAAGTTCTGGGGGCGAAGGTTTACTGAATGACAATGTGAGGGAGCTGGATTAACATCAGCAGAGATACAGTCAGTAACACAGGGCGCTGGGGGGTGAGAGGTTACTGAGTGACAGTGTGAGGGATCTGAATTAACATCAGTAGAGATACAGTCAGTAACACAGGGCGCTGGGAGGAGAGGGGTTACTGAGTGACAGTGTGAGGGAGCTGGATTAACATTAGTAGAGATACAGTCAGTAACACCGGGCGCTGGTGGAGAGGGGTTACTGAGTGACGGTGTGAGGGAGCTAGATTAACATCAGTATAGATACAGTCAGTAACAAAGGGCGTTGGGGTAGTGGGGTTGCTGAGTGACAGTGTGAGAGAGGTAGTCAGTAACACAGGGCACTGTGGAGACAGGGGTTACTGAGTGACAATGCGAGGGAGCTGGATTAACATCAGTAGAGATACAGTCAGTAACACAGGGTGCTGGGGTGTAGAGGGGTTACTGAGTGACAGTGTGAGGGAGCTGGATTAACATCAGTAGAGATACAGTCGGTAACACAGGGCGCTGGGGTGAGAGGGGTTACTGAGTGACAGTGTGAGGGAGCTGGATTAACATCAGTAGAGATACAATCAGTAACACATGGCGCTGAGCGGAGAGGGTTTTACTGAGTGACTGTGTGAGGGAGCTGGATTAACATCAATAGAGATACAGTCAGTAACACAGGGCGCTGAGGGTGTGCGGTTGCTGAGTGACTGTGTGAGGGAGCTGGATTAACATCAGTAGAGATACAGTCAGTAACACAGGGCGCTGAGGGTGTGCGGTTGCTGAGTGACTGTGTGAGGGAGCTGGATTAACATCAGTAGAGATACAGTCAGTAACACAGGGCGCTGAGGGTGTGAGGTTGCTGAGTGAGTGTGTGAGGGAGCTGGATTAACTTCAGCAGAGATACAGTCAGTAATACAGGGTGCTGGGGTAAAGAGGGTATTGAGTGAGAGTGTGAGGGAGCTGGATTGACATCAGTTGAGATACAGTCAGTAAGACAGGGTGCTGGGGATGAGGGGTTACTGAGTGACAGTGTGAGGGAGCAAAAATAACATCAGTAGAGATACAGTCAGTAACACAGGGTGCTGGGGGTAGAGGGGTTACTGAGGGACAGTGTGAGGGAGCAGGATTAACATCAGTAGAGATACAGTCAGTAACACAGGGAGCTGGGGGGAGAGGGGTTACTGGGTGACAGTGTGAGGGAGCTGGATTAACATCAGTAGAGATACAGTCAGTAACACAGGGCGCTGGGGGGAGAGGGGTTAATGAGCGACAGTGTGAGGGAGATGGATTAACTCCAGCAGAGGCACAGTCAGTAAAACAGGGTGCGGGGGGAGAGGGGTTACTGAGTGATAGTGTGAGGGAGCTGGATTAACATTAGTAGAGATACAGTCAGTAACACCGGGCGCTGGTGGAGAGGGGTTACTGAGTGACGGTGTGAGGGAGCTGGATTAACATCAGTATAGATACAGTCAGTAACAAAGGGCGTTGGGGTAGTGGGGTTGCTGAGTGACAGTGTGAGAGAGGTAGTCAGTAACACAGGGCACTGTGGAGACAGGGGTTACTGAGTGACAATGCGAGGGAGCTGGATTAACATCAGTAGAGATACAGTCAGTAACACAGGGTGCTGGGGTGTAGAGGGGTTACTGAGTGACAGTGTGAGGGAGCTGGATTAACATCAGTAGAGATACAGTCAGTAACACAGGGCGCTGGGGGTGTGCGGTTGCTGAGTGACTGTGTGAGGGAGCTGGATTAACATCAGTAGAGATACAGTCAGTAACACAGGGCGCTGGGGGTGTGCGGTTGCTGAGTGACTGTGTGAGGGAGCTGGATTAACATCAGTAGAGATACAGTCAGTAACACAGGGCGCTGAGCGGAGAGGAGTTACTGAGTGACAGTGTGAGGGAGCTGGATTAACATCAGTAGAGATACAGTCAGTA
>NW_027597441.1:0-80764 GCF_964194155.1 Cetorhinus maximus
TCCCCAAACTCAGCACCAAGTCCCCGGGAACCGCGGCGGCATCGCCCCGGACCCTCCCCCCGGAGCCCGGGACCCTCCCCCCGGAGCCCGGGACCCTCCCCCCGGAGCCCGGGACCCTCCCCCCGGAGCCCGGGACCCTGTCCCCGGCTCAAACCCCAAACTCTCCCCGGAGCCCGGGACCCTCTCCCCGGCTCAAACCCCAAACTCCCCCCGGAGCCCGGGACCCTCTCCCCGGCTCAAACCCCAAACTCCCCCCGGAGCCCGGGACCCTCTCCCCGGCTCAAACCCCAAACTCCCCCCGGAGCCCGGGACCCTCTCCCCGGCTCAAACCACAAACTCCCCCCGGAGCCCGGGAATAAACTTTCCCAAATTCTCCTCCCGGGATTTCCCGTCACTTCCTGCAGCTCCGCCCCCGCTCAGCAAACATTCCCGCAACCGCCTCCTGCTCGGGGAAAGGGGCTCGTAAATACCCCCAAACAGGGGCATTAACCCCCCCCCTCCCCTAAACAGGGGCATTAACCCCCCCCTCCCCTAAACAGGGGCATTAACCCCCCCCCTCCCCTAAACAGGGGCATTAACCCCCCCCCTCCCCTAAACAGGGGCATTAACCCCCCCCCTCCCCTAAACAGGGGCATTAACCCCCCCCTCCCCTAAACAGGGGCATTAACCCCCCCCCCTCCCCTAAACAGGGGCATTAACCCCCCCCTCCCCTAAACAGGGGCATTAACCCCCCCCTCCCTAAACAGGGGCATTAACCCCCCCCCTCCCCTAAACAGGGGCATTAACCCCCCCCTCCCCTAAACAGGGGCATTAACCCCCCCCCTCCCCTAAACAGGGGCATTAACCCCCCCTCCCCTAAACAGGGGCATTAACCCCCCCCCTCCCCTAAACAGGGGCATTAACCCCCCCCCTCCCCTAAACAGGGGCATTAACCCCCCCCTCCCCTAAACAGGGGCATTAACCCCCCCCCCTCCCCTAAACAGGGGCATTAACCCCCCCCCCTCCCCTAAACAGGGGCATTAACCCCCCCCCTCCCCTAAACAGGGGCATTAACCCCCCCCCTCCTCTAAACAGGGGCATTAACCCCCCCCACCTGCAAACAGGGGCATTAACTCCCCAAACAGGCATTAACTCCCCAGCTAGAGATATTAACCCCCAAACAGGCAATTACCCCCCTGAAAACAGGGGCATTTATCCCCAACAGGCATTAACCCCCTGAACAGGGGCCTTAACTCACCAATTAGGGGCATTAACCCCCAAATGGACATTAAGTCCCCAAACAGAGGCATTAACCTCCTAAGGGGCATTAACCCCCCCAAACTGGGGTATTAACCCCCAAACAGGGGCAATAATCCTCAAAATAGGTCTATTAACACCACAACAAGGCAGTAACAACAAAACAGGAGCATCAACCTCTGAACCAGGGGAATACATGACCAATGGTGTCAATCCCTGACCTCAGGGATTGCTGTCCAATCTGATCAATTTTATTCTTTCACATATGCTGCCTGGGCCAGCATTTACAGCCCATCCCTAGTTGCCCTTGAGAAGGTGGTGGTGAGCTGCTTTCTTGAACCGCTGCAGTCCCTGTGGTGTAGGTACACCCACAGTGCTGTTAGGAAGGGAGTTCCAGGATTTTGACCCAGTGACAGTGAAGGAATGGCGATATAATTCCAAGTCAGGATGGTCAATGATTTGGAGGGGAACTTCCAGGTGGTGGTGTTCCCATCTATCTGCTGCCTTTGTCCTTCTATGTGGCAGTGGTCGTGGGTTTAGAAGGTGCTGTCTAAGGAGCCTTGGTGAATTCCTGCAATGCATCTTGTAGATGGTACACACTGCTGCTGCTGTGCGTTGGTGGTGGAGGGAGTGAATGTTTGTGGATGGGGTGCCAATCAAGCGGGGCTGCTTTGTCCTGGATGGTGTGAAGCTTCTTGAGTGTTGTGGGAGCTGCACTCATCCAGGCAAGTGAGGAGTATTCCATCACACTCCTGCCTTGTGCCTTGTAGATGGCGGGCAGGCTTTGGAAGGAAAGTCATTGGTGAAGCAGCTGAAGATGGTTGGGCCGAGGATACGGCCCTGAGGAACTCCTGCAGTGATGTCCTGGAGCTGAGATGACTGATGTCCGACAACCACAACCATCTTCCTTTGTGCTCGGTATGACTCCAACCAGCAGAGAGTTTTCCCCCTGATTCCCATTGACTCCAGTTTTGCTAGGGCTCCTTGAAACCACACTCAGTCAAATGTTTCCTTGATGTCAAGGGCAGTCACTGTCACCTCACCTCGGGAGTTCAGCTCTTTTATCCATGTTTGAACCAAGGCTGTAATGAGGTCAGGAACTGAGTGGCCCTGGCGGAACCCAAACTGGGCATCAGTGAGCAGGTTATTGCTAAGCAAGTGCCGTTTGATAGCATTCTTGGTGACCCTTTCCATTACTTTACTGATGATGGAGAGCAGACTGATGGGGCAGTAATTGGCCGGGTTGGATTTGTCCTGCTTTTTGTGTACAGGATATGCCTGGGCAATTTTCCACAAAGCTGGGTAGATGCCAGTGTTGTAGCTGAACAGCTTGGCAAGTTCTGGAGCACAAGTCTTCAGTACTATTGCCGGAATATTGTCAGGGCCCATAGCCTTTGCAGTATCCAGTGCCTTCAGCCATTTCATGATATCACATGGAGTGAATCGAATTGGCTGACGACTGGCATCTGTGATGCTGGGGACCTCCGGAGGAGGCCGAGATGGATCATCCACTCAGCACTTCTGGCTGAAGATTGTAGCAAATGCTTCAGCCTTATCTTTTGCACTGATGTGCTGGGCTCCTCCATCATTGAGGATGGGGATATTTGTGGATCTGTCTCCTCCAGTGAGTTGTTTAATTGTCCACCACCATTCACTACTGGATGTGGCAGGGCTGCAGAGCTTAGATCTGATCTGTTGGTTGTGGGATCACTTAGCTCTGTCTATCACTTGCTGCTTATGCTGTTAGGCACACAAGTAGTCCTGTGTTATAGCTTCACCAGGTTGGCACCTCATTTTTAGATATGCCTGGTGCTGCTCCTGGCATGCCCTCCTGTACTCTTCATTGAACCAGGGTTGACCCCATGGCTTGATGGTAATGGTAGAGCGGGGGATATGCCAGGTCATGAGGTTACAGATTGTGTTTGAATACAATTCTGCTGCTGCTGATGGCCCACAGCGCCTCATGGATGCCCAGTCTTGAGTTGCTAGATCTCTTTGAAATCTATCCCATCTAGCATGATGGCAGTACCACACAACACGATGGAGGATATCCTCAATGTGAAGGCGGGACTTCGTCACCACAATGACTGTGCGGTGGTCACTCCTACCGATACTGTCATGGACAGATGCATCTGCGGCAGGCAGGTTGGTGAGGATGAGGTCAAGTATGTTTACCTTGTTTTTGGTTCCCTCACCACCTGCTGCAGGCCCAGTCTAGCAGCTATGTCCTTTAGGACTCAGCCAGCTCAGTCAGTAGTGGTGCTACCGAGCCACTCTTGGTGATGGACATTGAAGTCCCCCACCCAGAGTACATTCTGTGCCCTTGCCACCCTCAGTGCTTCCTCCAAGTGGTGTTCAACATGGAGGAGCACTGATTCATCAGCTGAGGGAGGGCGGTACATGGTAATCAGCAGGAGGTTTCCTTGCCCATGTTTGACCTGATGACATGAGACTTCATGGGGTCCGGAGTCGATGTTGAGGACTCCCAGGGCAACTCCCTCCCAACTGTATACCACTGTGCCGCCACCTCTGCTGGGCCTGTCCTGCTGGTGGGACAGGACATACCCAAGGATGGTGATAGTGGTGTCTGGGACATTATCTGTAAGATAAAAGTAAAATACTACGGAAACTGGAAATCTGAAACAAAAACAGAAAATGCTGGAAAAACTCAGCAGGTCTAACAGCATCTGTGAAGAGAAAGACAGAGTTAACGTTTCGAGTCCATGTGACTTCTTCACATTATCTGTAAGATATGATTCTGTGAGGATGACTATATCAGGTTGTTGCTTGACTAGTCTGTGAGACAGCTCTCCCAATTTTAGCACATGCCCCCAGATGTTAGTAAGAATGACTTTGCAGGGTTGACAGGGCTGAGTTTGCCGTTGTCATTTCCGGTGCCTAGGTCGATGCCGGGTGGTCCGTCCAGTTTCATCCTTTTTTTGTGACTTTGTAGCAGTTTGATACAACTGAGTGGATTGCTAGGCCAATTCAGAGGGCAGTTAAGAGTCAACCACATTGCTGTGGGTCTGGAGTCACATGTATGCCAGACCAAGTAAGGATGGCAGATTTCCTTCCCTAAACAATATGCTGGGCCATGATGTTACAGATTCTGGTTGAGTACGATTCTGCTGCTGATGGTCCACAGTGCCTCATGGTTGTCCAGTCTTGAGTTGCTATATATGTTCAAAATCTATCCCATTTAGCATGGTGGTAGTGCCACACAACACGATGGAAGGTATCCCCAGTGTGAAGACGGGATTTAATCTCCACAACGACTGCGCGGTGGTCACTCCTACCGATACTGTCATGGACAGATGCATCTGCAGCAGGCAGGTTGGTGAGGATGAGGTCAAGTATGTTTTTCCCTCACCACCTGCCGCAGACCCAGCCTAGCAGCTATGTCCTTTAGGACTCGGCCAGCTCGGTCAGTAGTGATGCTACCGAGCCACTCTCGGTGATGGACATTGAAGCCCCCCACCCAGAGTACATTCTGCACCCTTGCCACCCTCAGTGTTTCCTCCAAGTGGTGTTCAACATGGAGGGGCACTGATTCATCAGCTGAGGGAGGGTGGTATGTGGTAATCACTGGACAACTTCCAGTGGTTAGTGGCCATTCTCCATGTGTAAATCTGGATGCTGAGTGTTGATAAACTTGCTCCATCACAGGACGTGCTATAGCCAATGCCAACATCTACACAGACACTTGTCTGCAGAGGTGACACATGCCAGTGAACTCCGACCTTACCCATTACTGTGATCTCGTGTGTATAGAGAGCTTGAGCAGATAAACTCTTTGATAAGAATAGGAGTTCAATTTGGAGATGAGAAATGTTAAACACAATCTGATCCGGAGTCAGTACTTGAAGCATGACATGTAACTGCATCATAGACAATTCAATACTAATTGGAACTGTTTGTGCCCAGGCAGTGTCATTCCAGGAATAGAACTTTCCAGAAGTGAAATGATTTTCTTGGAATTGGTTGTTAGGGTTACACTGTAAGTTCTGTGATTGGGATTTTCCCAATCTTGTGGCTGCCGTTGGCAACAGTGGTTGTTGCGTCTCTGTCGGCTGCCAAGGCCAGAGGGTCTGTTGAAGATGTTCCTCTGGGAATGGAATATTAGAAACTCCCCCACACAGAGGACATGGACACTGCATGCAGCTGGCAATCAGACCACTCAACAGCACATTACTCAGAACCAAAAACCAAAAATGCTGGAAATACTTAGCAGGTCTGGCAGAATCTGTGGAGAAACAGAACTAATGACCTTTCACCATTAATCTGGTCTTTGTAAACCCACCCCACTGAACACGTTGTTACTGAAAACTGCCACTCACAAATTTCATTAAAGAAAAGGAATCTGATAGGGACTCAGGCCCAGGTATAGAGCAGGATTATGACAGGACAACAATTAGCACAGTACCCGTCATACAACCAGAACATCGCTGGCCGTTCAGATATGAGAGAGCGGGGTACACACACCATGTGAATTGGGGTACACACAGTGAGGAACTGGGGTAGACTAAGAGAACTGGGATGTACACAGATGGGGAATTGGGATACACACAGTAGGAGAACTGAGGTACACACACTAGGGGAATTGGGGTACACACTCGGGGAATTGGAGTACACACAATAGGAGAACTGGGGTACACACACTAGGGGAATTGGGGTACACACACTAGGGAAATTGGGGAACACATAATATGGGAAATGAGGCAGACACACTTGGGGAATTGGGGTACACACACTGTGGGAACTGGGGTACAAACACTAGGGAAATTGGGATATACACACTAGGGGAACAGGAACACACACTAGGGGAATTGGGGTACACACACTAGAGGAATTAATGTATACACATGCTAAGGGAATTGGGATGCACACAGAATGGGAATTGGGGTATAAAATCTGTGGAAACTGAGGTACACACACTAGGGGAACTGAGATACACACACTAGGTGAACTGAAGTACACACACTAGGTGAACTGAGGTACACACACTAGGTGAACTGAGGTATACACACTAAGGGAATTGGGATGCCTACACAATGGGAATTGGGGTATACACTCTATGGGAACTGAGGTGCACACACTAGGGGAACTGGGTTACACATATTAGGGGAGCTGGGTTACACACACCACGGGAACTGGGTTACAAACACTAGGGGAATTGGGGAACACACATTAGGGGAACTGGGTTACACACACCAGGGGAGCTGGGTTACACACACCAGGGGAACTGGAGAACACACACTAGGGGAATTGGGGAACACACACTAGGGGAACTGGGTTACACATACTGGAGGAACTGGAGAACACACACTAGGAGAACTGAGGTACACACATTAGGGGAATTGAAGTACCCATGCTAGGAGAATTGAGGTACACACACTAGGGGAATTGGGATACACACACTATGGGAGCTGGGGTGCATACAGTATGGAATTGAGGTACACGTGCTTTAGGAATTGGGATACATGCACTGGCAGAATTGGTGAACAATAGGGGAACTGGGGTACTGTCATGAAGCTATTAATGTATATAATATTTTGGAAAATATTTTTCTTTTAAAATAGAGGTTTAGTCTGTGGGTGTGTCTTAATTGGATTAAAGCCAGCTCGTCCGGGTGCTTTGATGTGTATTAGTTTTGATATATGAGGATAGCGTGCATTTGCACTTTTTGAATAGAGCATTCAAGAAGCAGGGTGAAAACTATCACCTAGTGAGCAGGTATGTTTATATTACTAATAAAATTGGTTCTATGAAAGGGGTTTTATTGTTAAAAGGTGGAGTTTAAAGAGGCTGGTGATCCAATGAGAATTTACATTCAATGAGCGGTGTTTGGTATAACTTTAGCAGTTTTGGGTGTGCAGGGCAGAGACAATGTAAGATCAAAGCAGCTGTAAACCTCCACTGTCTCCACAGGAACCAAAGTGAAAAGAAACTAATTTTGAATTGGTGAGGTGAAAATGCTTTGCCTGGTGTTTGCTTAAGTCTATGGGTTGCTTTTGCCTTAATGGAGATTAGTTTGGGAATTTGTTAAAAGTTATGATCGTAGTAATTTGTAGCCATGTTTATATATATTTTAACCTGTGTAAATTAATAAAATGATTCATTTCGTTTAATGTCAAACCTCGAGAACTGGTGGTCTGATTCCTGAATTTAGAGTCGGATCTCAAACATAACACTTAAAATTATAAGTTATGACAGTTGTTTAAAGTGTCCCTCTGGGATTTTAAAAATAACTCAGTTTAACAAACTGCATCGGTCATAACAACTGGGGACTGTGCCGGGTTAAGTTATATTTCTAATTCCTTGACTGGTTAGGTGGTAAATCTTAAAGGTTACGAGTACAAGAGGCACTTTGAATTCAGGAGTTGGTGAGGCGTTTTAGAAATGATGAGACGGCAAAATGACTTTGGCGATTTCTGAGACGTGCCTGGGAGTAGAAGAGATAAACTCTAATCTGATCCCTCTGGCCTAAAGGACGGGAGCCTTCAGAATGTGAATACCTCCCGGTGCCAGGTTTTTGTACGCCTGGCCCGGGAGAAGTGCAGCGAGGGGGGCTTTGACATTACCCTTCAGGGGGTCGCCTACTGCATCTTTTGGTCAGCGAGTGGCCTGCGGGACCAAGGCTGCAAGCGGGTGGGATGCATGAGTTAGGATTGCCCCATCTCCAAGGCTGGCAGCACCATCCAGGTGGCCACAGCTGGCACCGCCCCTCCCCCTCTGTCACCCCCCCTCCGCCCCTCCCCCACAGCCACTCCCCACCGCCCCGCCCCCTCCTCCCCTCCCCCTCCGTCCCTCCCCCCCCGCCCCCCCCCACCGCCGCCCCTCCTCCCCACCGCCGCCCCTCCCCCTCCGCCCCTCCTCCCCACCGCCGCCCCTCCCCCTCCTCCCCACCACTGACCCTCCCCCTCCGCCCCTCCCCGCCTCCGCCGCCCCTCCCCCACAGCCCCTCCTCACCACCCCTCCCCCTCCGCCCCTCCTCCCCACCACAGCCCCTCCCACTCCGCCCCTCCTCCCCACCACCACCCCTCCGCCCCTCCCCACCACCGCCGCCCCTCCCCCTCCGCCCCTCCCCCTCCGCCCCTCCCCCACACCGCCGCCCCTCCCCCTCCGCCCCTCCCCCACAGCCACTCCCCACCGCCCCTCCCCCTCCGTCCCTCCCCCTCCGTCCCTCCCCCACAGCCCCTCCCCCTCCGCCCCCCCTCCCACACTGCCCCTCCCCCTCCGCCCCTCCCCCACCGCCCCTCCCCCACCGCCCCTCCCCCACCGCCCCTCCCCCACCGCACATCCTCCCCACCGCCCCTCCCCCACCGCACATCCTCCCCACCGCCCCTCCTCCATCGCCCCTCCCCCATCGCTGCCGGTCGGTGAGGGTATCGCCCTGGCAGTGGTGCCCCACCCCGACCCACCTTGTACCCTCGAAGTGCCATCTCCAGGGGACTGCGGCAGTCCCTTCATGGCCCTGACCACTAGGTCATCGGGTGGTGGTGAGGAGGAGCCCCCCCACTCCCTCCCAACCTTCAATGCCGGGCACCTCCGCCCTGGCTCCGGAGCTTTTTCCGGACTCACTGGGTGACTCGGTGCCGGGAGGGGAGTGAGGCTTTGAGCCACCACCGCCCTATGGCCCATATCCCCAAGAGGAGACCAGAGAGGACCCTCTGCCCCTGACATTGGGGGTGGGATCGAGGTGGAGATGGAGCCTACTGGCAGCTCGGAACCAGCCCCCGTTCTCAATACCGGGGAGGGGCTGGAAGCTGGAGGTGACGACCGGGAGGACGGCAGAGTTTCGGTGGTGAGCACCGGGGACGACTTAGAGTCATTGGCGGGTGAGGTGGTGGATTCCCTGGTGCCCCCACCAATTCTACCCTCATCCCTGTGCAGGAACTCGGGACTTTTAAGCAAGTAATCGTGGTCAGTGAGTCGGCCCTGGACTGGTGACATTCTTTTCCTCTTGCGTTTGGGTCCACCCGCGAGACCCTCAAAGCCCCTGGGCTGTTCGGGAACGCCAAGAGGAGGGTCCATACGTTTCTCGCTGGGCTCCTGAAGGAGAGGAAGGATTAAAATAATCCTCTCCTTCTTACCCTTTTCATTAGGTGATGGTAGCACACACTCCTGACAATGAAGACAACCATAACCACCCTCAACATCCAGGGCAGCAGCAGGGACGCACAGTGCAGGTTCCAGAACCTCTCGGTCCTCCGGGACGGGGAGTATGCAGTGTGCTTCCTGCAGGAAACTGAGACCGTCCCGGGAGACAAAGCTACAAGGCTCCTGGAGTG
This sequence comes from Cetorhinus maximus, assembly GCF_964194155.1. Lineage (NCBI taxonomy): Eukaryota > Metazoa > Chordata > Chondrichthyes > Lamniformes > Cetorhinidae > Cetorhinus > Cetorhinus maximus. The sequence goes on from NW_027597441.1 coordinate 9,528, forward strand.
GCGAAGGGGGGGATGTCTACATGATTCACCTAGCCTCCAATTCTGGTGGGGTGGCTATCTTGTTAGAACCATAGAACCATAGAACACTACAGCACAGAAAACAGGCCATTCGGCCCTTCTAGTCTGTGCCGAAATATTATTCCGCTAGTCCCATTGACCTGCACCTAGTCCATAACCCTCCAGACCTCTCCTATCCATGTATCTATCCAATTTATTCTTAAAACTTAAGAGTGAGCCCACATTTACCACGTCAGATGGCAGCTCGTTCCACACTCTCACCACTCTCTGAGTGAAGAAGTTCCCCCTAAACCTTTCCCCTTTCACACTAAAGCCATGTCCTCTCATGTTTATTTCTCCTAATCTAAGTGGAAAGAGCCTACTCTCATTTACTCTGTCCATACCCCTCACAATTTTGTAAACTTCTATCAAATCTCCCCTCATTCTTCTACGCTCCAAGGAATAAAGTCCTAACCTGTTTAATCTTTCCCTGTAACTCAATTCCTTAAGACCCGTCAACATCCTAGTAAATCTTCTCTGCACTCTCTGAATCTTACTGATATCCTTCCTGTAGTTAGGCGACCAGAACTGCACACAATACTCCAAAGTTGGCCTCACCAGTGTCTTATACAACCTCGCCATAACATCCCAACTCCTATACTCAATACTTTGATCTATGAAGGCCAGTATGCCAAAAGTTTTCTTTACAACCTTGTCTACCTGTGACGCTACTTTCAGGGAATTATGTATCTGAACTCCCAGATCCCTTTGTTCCTCCGCACTCCTCAGTGCCCTACCATTTACTGTGTATGTCCTACCTTGGTTTGACCTTCCAAAATGTAACACCTCACACTTTTCTGCATTAAATTCCATCTGCCATTTTCTGGCCCATTTTTCCAGTTGGTCCAGATCCCTCTGCAAGCTTTGAAAGCCTTCCTCGCTGCCCACAACGCCTCCAATCTTAGTGTCATCAGCAAACTTGCTGATCCAATTCACCACATTATCATCCAAATCATTGATATAGACAACAAACAACAATGGTCCCAGTACAGATCCCTGAGGCACACCACTAGTCACAGACCTCCAGTCTGAGAAGCATCATCCACTACCACTCTCTGTCTTCTCTCACACAGTCAATTTTGAATCCAGTTTACAACCTCTCCATGGATACCAAGTGTCTGAACCTTCTGAACTAACCTCCCATGTGGGACCTTGTCAAAGGCCTTACTAAAGTCCATGTAGACAACATCCACAGCCTTTACTTCATCTACTTTCTTGGTAACCTCCTCGAAAAACTCTACAAGGTTCGTTAAACACAACCTACCACGCACAAAGCCATGCTGACTATCCTTAATCAGCCCTTGGCTGTCCAAATAATTGTATATCCGATCTCTCAGAACACCTTCCAATAATTTACCTACTACTGACGTCAGGCTCACTGGCCTGCAATTACCTGGTTTACTTTTGGAGCCTTTTTTAAACAACGGAACAACATGAGCTACCCTCCAATCCTCCGGCACCTCACCCGTGGCTAAGGACATTTTAAATATTTCTGCCAGGGCCCCTGCAATTTCTACACTAGTCTCCCTCAAGGTCCGAGGGAATATCATGTCAGGCCCGGGGGATTTATCTACCTTTATTCGCTGTAAGGCAGCAAGCACCTCCTCCTCTTTAATCTCTATATGTTCCATGAAACTACTGCTTGTTTCCCTTCCTTCCTTATACACTATGCCAGTTTCCTGAGTAAATACTGATGCAAAAAAACTGTTTAAGATCTCCCCCATCTCGTGAGGCTCCACACATAGATGACCACTCTGATCTTCAAGGGGACCAATTGTGTCCCTTACTATCCTTTTACTCTTAATATACTTGTAGAAACCCTTCGGGTTTACCTTCACATTATCTGCCAAAGCAACCTCATGTCTTCTTTTTGCCTTCCTGATTTCCTTTTTTAGTATTTTCTTACATTTTCTATACTCTACAAGTACCTCATTTGTTTCTTGTTGCCTATACGTGCTATACACCTCTCTCTTCTTCTTAACCAGATCGCCAATATCCCTTGAAAACCAAGGTTCCCTATGGCTATTAACTTTGCCTTTAATCCTGACAGGAACATGCAAACTCTGCACTCTCAAAATTTCGCCTTTGAATGCCTTCCACTTACTGAACACATCCTTGCTAGAAAACAACTTATCACAATCCACTCTTCCTAGATCCTCTCTCATTTCCACAAATTTGGCCTTTCTCCAATTTAGAATCTCAACTCGAGGACCAGACCTATCCTTATCCATAATTAACTTAAAACTAATGACATTGTGGTCACTGGACCCAAAATGTTCGCCTACACATACTTCTGTCACCTGACCTGTCTGGTTCCCTAATAGGAGATCAAGTATTGCATCCTCTCTCGTTGGTACCTCTATATATTGATTTAGAAAACTTTCCTGAACACATTTGACAAACTCCAAGCCATCCAGCCCTTTTACAGTATGGGAGTCCCAGTCAATATGTGGAAAGTTAAAATCTCCTACTATCACAACTTTCTGTTTCTTACATCAGTCTGCTATCTCTCTACAGATTTGCTCCTCCAATTCTCTCTGACTATTGGGCGGTCTATAATACCACCCTATTAGTGTGGTCACACCTTTTCCATTCCTCAGCTCCACCCATATGGCCTCTGTAGACGAGCCCTCCGGGCTGTCCTGTCTACACACAGCTGTGATATTTTCCCTGACTAGTAATGCCACTCCTCCCCCTTTCATCCCTCCCCCCTCTATCACGTCTGAAACAACGGAACCCCGGAACATTGAGCTGCCAGTCCTGCCCCTCCTGCAACCAAGTCTCACTAATAGCAATAATGTCGTAATCCCACGTGCCAATCCACGCCCTAAGCTCATCTGCCTTTCCGACAATACTCCTTGCATTGAAATAGATGCACCTGAGAACATTTCTATCCCGTACAAATCTTTGATTTCTGTCTATACATGCATTCCTTGCTTGACCTTTATCCTCCTCCACCTCACTATCTGCTCTAACACTCTGGTTCCCCTCCCCCTGCAAATCTAGTTTAAACGCCCCGGAGCAGCACTAGCAAACCTACCCGCAAGGATGTTAGTCCCCCTCCAGTTCAGGTGCAAACCGTCCCGTCGGAACAGGTCCCACCTTCCCTGGAACAGAGCCCAATTGTCCAGAAACATGAAGCCCTCCCTCCTGCACCATCTCCTTAGCCACGTATTTAGCTGCATTATCCTCCTATTTCTAGCCTCACTAGCACGTGGCAGGGTTGGACTCCTGAGATCGTAACCCTGGAGGTCCTGTCCTTCAACTTTGCACCTAACTCCCTAAACTCTCTTTGCAGGACCTCCTCCTTCCTATCCACGTCATTGGTCCCTACATGGACCACGACATCTGGCTGCTCACCCTCCCTCCTGAGAATACTGAGAACTCGATCCGAGATATCGCGGACCCTGGCACCAGGGAGGCAACAGACCATCTGGGATTCTCGATCTCTCCCACAGAACCTCCTATCTGTCCCCCTAACTATCGAATCCCCTATCACTACTGCTCTCCTCTTTTCCCTCCCTCCTTTCTGAGCTGAGGGTCCAGCCTCGGTGCCAGAGACGCGACCACTACAACTAGTTCCTTGTAGGTCGTCCCCACCAACAGTATCCAAAACGGTATACCTATTGTTGATGGGAACGGCCACAGGGGTGCTCTGCTCTTTCTGTCTATTCCCCTTCACTCTCCTGACAGTCACCCAGCTACCTGCCTCCTGACTTTTAGGAGTGACTGTCTCCCTGAAACTCCTGTCTATTACTGCCTCTGCCTCCAGTATGATCCAAAGTTCATCCAGCTCCAGCTCCAGTTCCCTAACTCGGTTTGTCAGGAGCTGCAGCTGGATGCACCTTTTGCAGGGACGATTGTGCTCTCCCTGACTTCCCACATGCTGCATTCGGAGCACTCGACTGCCCCAACTGCTGCCTCCATTACCTACTCCTAATTTAATTAAAGGACTTTACCCGGCCCTACCCCACTGGGAGCAAGCTCGTCCTCAGCCTCTGCTCACCTAAGCCTCTTGAGCCAAAGCCTCAAAGCTCCACTCCTTCACTGGGCCACTCACCCACTGGTCCCTCACAGGCTGGCTGCTCCTCTTCAGCTTCCCCTCCTTTTATTTTCAAGATCCGCGCTCTTTTTCAAATGTTGAGTGCAAGAGTCCTTCTCTTCGATTCCCTCCTGAGTCGTGGTGACTGCGCCGACTTCTCCCAAAATGTTTCAGTCATTTCTCACCAGCGCCCTCTGTTGGCCCCGCATTTTCAGCCGGAGATCTTAGGGGTGAAGGAGCTGGTGCCAGGCTGGTTGCTGCACCTGACTGTGCGCCTGGGGGGCGCGGCGCTTCACTCCCCTGGGCGCGCAGCAACAAGCGAGACTCTTTGAGGAAGTGTCCACTCATCTGGGCTCCATCGATGCGGGCAAGTGCATCGTCCTCAGGGGGGATTTTAATTGCACCCTCGAGGCCCGGGACCGTCACGGTGCCCAGCACCGCACGCTAGGTGTGAGTAAGTTACGGGGCCTGATCAGGTCCTTCGACTTGGTGGACGTCTGGCGACATCTCCATCCTGACTCCAGCGTCTTCACCTTTGTGTTACCTGGAGTCGGAGCGTCCAGACTCGACCGCCTTTACGTTTCGAAGGCATACGTGTCCTGCGTTCCGGCGGCTTCTGTGCAGCAGGTGCCGTGCACGGACCACCGTCTGGTGTGGGCGGAGCTCGCTCCATTCTGCGCTCGGACAGGGTCCGTGTACTGGCCCTTTAACAACCTGTCGCTGGAGGACGAGCGGTTCCTGGACTCGTTTCGTCGTTTCTGGGCCGGCTGGAGAAGGAAGCGGGGAGGCTTCCCCTCCTTGAGGCTCTGGTGGGACGTGGGCAAGACTCACGTCCGAGTTTTCTGTCAGGAATACGCGAGGGGGTCGACAAAGAGGCGGAAATCCAGGGTCGAGGAGTTGGAGAAGGAGGTGCTCAATTTGGAGACACGTCTCCGTCAGCCCGATGTGGACCCGGCCCTGCGGCTGGTGTACGAGGAGAAGAGGGGCTGCGGGACCTGCAACCCGTCGGGTCTCGGGGCGCGTTCGTGAGGTCACAGATCCCTGTTTGGACAGAATTCCATATTGGCCCCAAGCCTCGAACTCTCCCTCGGGAGCCAATGCCCCACAACCCAAGTGGCCTCAGGAAAATGCCCTCCGTTTCCTTCAGCACAGTGCGGAGGGGTTTCCTGTACGCGCTGCTGCTGCACACCCTTCACTTCCTTGCCCTCGCCTGCCGCCCGGACATGCCCTGGCTGCCTTGTTGCCATCCAGCGGCGGAGGTCCCCGTTGGGAGGCGCTCTACGGAGGTGTCCTCCCACTTTCCATCGGGGACCTGAGGTGGAGGGGGTTGCATGCAGCAGTCCCCTACAATCATAGGATGTGTCAGTTCACCGACTCCCAAGATACCTGCCCTTTTTGCGGTCTTGTGGAGTCTGTGGACCATGTTTATGTAGGGTGTGGTAGGCTGCACTCCCTTTTCAGTTATTTAAAGAACATTTTATTAATGTTTTGTTTGCACTTCAGTCCCATGCTCCTGATTTATGGGCACCCGGTGCGGAGGGGAGCCGGGAGGGAGGAAGACCTCCTCATGAACCTGCTCCTGGGCCTGGCCAAGTTGGCCATTAACAGGTCCAGGCAGCAGGCGATCGAGGGGGTTGTCCCACCCGACTGTTTGCCCCTCTTCCGCGGCTACGTTCGCAGCCGGGTGTCCCTGGAGAGGGAGCACGCGGTGTCTGCTGGCACCGTTGAGGTCTTCCATACCCGGTGGGCATCGCGGGGGCTGGGTGCTTTATCAACCCTCTTAATCACATTTTGGTTAGATGTTTGTAAGTTTCCTTTAAATGTCTTTGTTTTTGGAGTTTCCCTTTAAGCGGCTGCTTTTACTTTGTCCCTAATTTTGTTAATTTAGTTTATTTGGTTGACTCAAAAGGGTTACATCATCTTAACTCTCCTAACCCTGCCGCTACGTCTTGGTGCTCCCCTGACATCCACAGCGTAGGTGGAAGCAGCCTGCTGAATGCAGCGCCCTGTCTGTGATGACTTTGGCGGGTGTCCTATGGGTGGCTGAGAATTGGAGGGCCCCGGCCTGCTTTCGGGGTCCTGCTGTGTGGCAGTGGCCCCTCCTGGGCCTGTGGAGCTGGAGCTGCTGAGGTTACAGGAAGAGGGGATTCGGTTGGGCCGGTCACTCCCAGAGTCACCTGGGTGGATGGTCCCGGGGTGCACCTGCTGACCCTCCTCCCTATGGGTACCCGAGGGCCCCTGGCTGACTCCGTGAGTGGAAGGGGTAGCTGGAGTGAGATCGAGCTGCACAGCACCCCTCTCGAGTACACACTGTTAGAGGCCAACTATAGCATCAGTGATGGAGTTGAGCCCACACAGCAGTGCAGGACCAATGTCCTGGACCAAGGTCTCCATGGTGGCCGCCATCCTACCAGTGTTGACCTCGGTGCGTTGCAATGCCGATGCTATCATCTCAGAGTGAAGGCGGACGGATTCCTCCATTGTGCCTTGCAATCTGAGGAGTGCAGCGGACACCCCTTCCTGATGTTCCCGAGCTTGCCTTTGCAGCTCCAGCAACTGTGACATGACCGAGTCCAGAGGCTCCTCACCTGACTCGGACTCAGCAACGTTCTGGCCTCCAGCAGCCCTCCGAGTGCCGGGGACCTGGGAAGTCCCTGCCTCCGCCTGCTGTGGATCAGACAGTGCGATGTGCTCACCAGATTGTGATCCCGAGGCTACTCTAAAACTAGGAGGTGGAGGTTGTGGGTGATGGGACTTCAGGGACGGTGCCTCCAGATTCTTCTTCCGAGGTTTCTTCGGGGCTTGATCAGAGGTCTCAGTTGTGGACTCTGTCGGCTGTTTGGCTGATGTGCCTGCGAAAGCACGGGGAGATAAATAATTCATGGCAGTGGCCTGTGAATAAGGACACATCACTCACTCATGTTTGTCTGATGGATGTTGCACTGCTGGACCCTCACTTGGAAGAGCAGCGCCGACCTCACCGTCAGCACAGGCCCGGTCCAGATCCTCGCCGGCCAACTGGATGGCTCTGTTTTCAAAGTCAGTGAGGGCCTTGATTTCAGGCATTCCTCCAGCGGTCTGCGACCTCTCCCTGTTATTGTGTGCCAGCTTGTCCTGCGTGGATAGAGATGGAGAGAGTGTAAGCAGCACGGCTGCCAGGACAGATGATAAGAATGCCTGGCATGTGTGGGCAGTGAGTGGTCCCGTGGACGGAGTGAGGACAATTGCGGTGTGTTTGAGACATCTAATGGTGATGTCCCTTGAGCTGGCAGTAAGTGACAGCCCTGTAGATGTGTGATGGGTTTACGAGTGTGTGAGTTGTGATGAAAAGAGTGACTTACCCTGGTGGAAGGGAGGAGATCATTCATCCTCTTTCGGCACTGGGAGGGTGTCCTGTTTTGTAGGGTGTTGGTGCTGACCACCTCCCAAGCCGGATTGGTGATGTTGCTGCCCCTCCTGTGGCCAGAGCAGAGTTAGAGGACATCACGGTGAGCTGCCACTGTGTCCAAAAGGCGCTCGAGGGACGCATCATTGAACCTGGGGGCTGCAGTCGTTTTGCCTTTCAGGGCCATGTTTTCTGTGCAGCAGTCCTGGGCTGGAAGTGCTGAGAGCTGTGAACATGGCTGCACTTTAAATATAATGCCCGGCCTGAGGAAGCAGTGAGCTGATGGTGGCGTGTGAATGAGATCGCCCGCCATGGAAATGGAGTGTTTCCTGGGAACGCATAATTAATGCAGTGGGTTTGGGACCACACAGCGTGAAAATCCACCATTGCAGCCAACGAGTAAAATGTCATTCTCCCCGTCCCCGTCTGCTGCTGCACTTAGTGCAAATCTGGGACATTCCACCCAATGTTCTCACCACCAGCCTCTTGCCCCAACCCATAAAACCAGACAAACCGAGTGGTGAATATTTCTTTTCAAATAAAACAGCTCCTGAGATGAAGAGGATAAACAGGGACAAAGGATTTTCTGGGCCAGTGAAAAGCTTCCCTGGGATGATAATCTCATTTTCTCCCAGAGGCACAGCGAAACTGCAGCATTCCCAGATTCGGCTGGCAAAAGCTCCCGCCAGTCCCGGAGACTGTGCTGGATTCCACTTGTTTATGCAGCATCAGAGAATCTGGATTCAGTGACTGGGTCTCAGGATTCTTCATTCTAGATGTTGCTGCACACAGTGTCCGTGCACAGCCTGTTGGCACAGACTCAACCTGTGGTATTGTCATAAATGGCAGCGCACACACAGTTAAAGATTATCATTGGGATTTTGTCCATTCAATGTTGTGCATTAACTGCCTCACATTCTGCATTTCAGAATAGGATTAAATCCTCAACGTTTAAGGGTGAACAAGCTACTGTTTTTGACAGGGGTGATGATCAGGCAATGTGGTCACTCTGGACCAGAAAAGCAAAAAATCATCCCGAGGTTCCCATTCTGATCCACGGCCAATGAGAAGCAGCAATTCTGTCTGGATTCAGAAATGAAGAACGTGCCTGACTGAGGGAAGCCAGGGCAGGGGGGTGGGGATCGGGGGGGTATCTAGAGGAGCAAGTCCTGAAACCCTGAGCCAGACACTAAAGGAATGGGGGAAGAAGGGGAAAGTGGGTGAGGAGGCTGAGGGGTAAATGGGGTATTTGGGACATTTTATGTTGGAGACAAAGGAGTAAAGGGGAAGACGTGAGAGAGGAGATGGTGAAAGGGATGAGGGTGACACAGTCATTGGTTTATCAAACAGCCCTTTCCCAAAAACATTTTCCTTTAACATTTCAGATCCCACAAGCATTAGCCACAACAGTAAATACTGTCAGGACATTAGTTCCTGGAGGACATCACAACTCTCGGCCTGGCCCAACCTCCTGACAATTTACCAACAGCCGTCAGCGGACAGTGAGGATGAGAAACAGTCCAAGGGGAGTGAAGCTAATCACCATATGCACACGGTACACTTTTCAACCCCAAACACCTGACCCTCCGACAACACGGCACTCCCTCAGTGTTGAACCTCTCACAGTGCAGATGGTAGAGCGCAGAAGGTGATTATCTGCGATCAGAAAATTTTAATTTTAAAATTAAAGAAATGGTTGAAGGTGGCATCAGGAATTGGCTGTAGTTCCACTGTACTCTTCCAGATGGAGATGCTGAGCAGTTGGAACTAAAGGCTCAGTAATGCCACTAGCAGGAAAAGGGTGAAATGCATCTGCTTATTGTCCTGGATTTTGCAGTCATTACACTCACCCACAGGTTTTCTGTGGGATTTTGAACTGAAATTTCAGTAATTAGAACATAATTTTGGCACCGTTTCCTCTACAGGTGAACTGAGCAAGCAATGGTATATATCTCTTTAACCAATAAAGTTCAAGAGCAGCACAGAGTCCAAATGAGGAAGTGTATGTTGGAATATTTAATTCATGTCAAATTGTGTACAGAAAGCAACAGAGAGGGGAAGAAACAGTGAATTAAGAGTGAGAAGGGTACAAAACGGAAAAACAAAATGTAAAAATTAATTTCAATCTTTAAATCTTCAACAATAATTCAAATATGATGGAATTAGACTCTACACTTATGAAAGCTAATTTGTAGTGTCAGAGGGATTGTTTGGCAGTAATTAACAATTCACATCGTTAAAAATTCACTTGCACATGAATGGACAAGCCCGAATTTTTCGGATGTGTTTAGTGGATAATTAAACAAACTTTTTCAATACTGAGCAGGGTATCTCGGACAGCAACTTCCTAATTTCCTGAGTGACGATAGCTTCAATGCTATTGTGGAGCAAAATCCAGAGAAGGAATTCCAGGAGCACGTGGTAATTTTGTCCAATTATCAGTGAAGTGAGGCCCTGAGCAGGGAAGGCTGCAGCACCCTGGGTAATGGAATATTAATAGTGCTAAACTCTGACATTCCTCTTTCTGGAGTGAAGTCAATGTTATCACCGACAGGAAGAGAGTGCTGCACAGTTGGAGGCTAAGTACTGATAGAGTGCTGTACTGTCGGAGTGTCAGTCCTGAGGGAATGCTGTAGTGTCAGAGGGTCAGTCCTGAGGGGCTGCTGCACTGTCGGCGGGTCAGTACTGAGGGAGTGCAGCACTGTCAGAGGGTCAGTACTGAGGGAGTGCTACACTGTTGGAGCGTCAGGCCTGAGGGAGCGCTGAACTGTCGGAGTGTCAGTCCTGAGGGAATGCTGTAGTGTCAGAGGGTCAGTACTAAGGGAGTGCTGCACTGTCAGAAGGTCAGTACTAAGGGAGTGCTGCACCATCGGAGGGTCAGTACTGAGGGAGCGCTGCACTGTCGGAGGGTCAGTACTGAGGGAGTGCTGCACCATCGGTGGGTCAGTACTGAGGGAGTGCTGCACTGTCAGAGGGTCAGCACTGGGGGCGTGCTGCACCATCGGAGGGTCAGTACTGAGGGAGTGCTGCACTGTCAGAGGGTCAGTACTGAGGGAGTGCTGCACTGTCAGAGGGTCAGTACTGAGGGAGTGCTGCACTGTCAGAGGGTCAGTACTGAGGGAGTGCTGCACTGTCAGAGGGTCAGTACTGAGGGAGCGCTGCACTGTCAGAGGGTCAGTACTGAGGGAGCGCTGCATTGTCAGAGGATCAGTACTGAGGGAGTGCTGCACTGTCAGAGGGTCAGTACTGAGGGAGTGCTGCACTGTCAGAGGGTCAGTACTGAGGGAGTGCTGCACTGTCAGAGGGTCAGTACTGAGGGAGTGCTGCACTGTCAGAGGGTCAGTACTGAGGGAGTGCTGCACTGTCAGAGGGTCAGTACTGAGGGAGTGCTGCACTGTCAGAGGGTCAGTACTGAGGGAGTGCTGCACTGTCAGAGGGTCAGTACTGAGGGAGTGCTGCACTGTCAGAGGGTCAGTACTGAGGGGATGTAAAGATTTTTGGTTCATTGTCACATTACTGTTTCTGGGAGTTTGTTGTGTGTAAATTGGCTGCACGTTTCCCACATTACAACAGTGACTACATTTCAAAATTATTCTATTGGCTGTGAAGTGCTTTGGGATATCCTGATGTTGTGAAAGGTGCTATATAAATGTATGTCTTTATTCACATACACAGTCTGAGTTTGATGGAATTTTCTTTGGTAGTGGTTAATGTTATGGAACAAACACAAATAACTTATCAAGGTAAAATTATTCATGATTTAATTGAATTGTAGAACAGGTTTGAGGGCTGAATGGCCTCTTCCTCTTCCTGTGATGGGCCATCAGGTCATTCTAATGGTTCAGAAAGACAGAACTTATGTTTCTATAGTGTCTTTCTTGATCTCAGGACCTCTCAAAGTGCTTTACAGCCAACAAAGTACTTTTGGAAGTGCAGTCACTATTGTAATGTCAAAAACACAACCACCAATTTGCACATACCCCATGAAAAGACATGTCGAAGCTTTTCATCTTGCACTCATCAGGACACTCGCAAGAATACCAATATAAAGGTGGAAAAGAACAGTTTATACTGTATGTGAAGGTAGTGCTGGTCAGGCATGGGCTGGTTGGGTACGGGCTGGTTGGGCACGGGCTGGTTGGGTACGGGCTGGTTGGGCACGGGCTGGTTGGGTATGGGCTGGTTGGGTACGGGCTGGTCAGGCATGGGCTGGTTGGGTACGGGCTGGTTGGGCACGGGCTGGTTGGGTACGGGCTGGTTGGGTACGGGCTGGTTGGGTACGGGCTGGTCGGGTACGGTCTGGCTGGGCAAGGGCTGGTTGGGTACGGGCTGGTTGGGCACGGGCTGGTTGGGCACGGGCTGGTTGGGTACGGGCTGGTTGGGCACGGGCTGGTTGGGTACGGGCTGGTTGGGCACGGGCTGGTTGGGTACGGGCTGGTTGGGTACGGGCTGTGGGTACGGGCTGGTCGGGTACGGGCTGGTCGGGTACGGGCTGGTCGGGTACGGTCTGGCTGGATACGGGCTGGTTGGGTACGGGCTGGTTGGGTACGGGCTGGTTGGGTACGGGCTGGTTGGGTACGGGCTGGTTGGGTACGGGCTGGCTGGATACGGGCTGGTTGGGTACGGGCTGGTTGGGTACAGGCTGGCTGGGTACGGGCTGGTTGGATACGGTCTGTACCTTGTCCATTGCAAACAGCGGCTGAGACATGCTGTTGGATACGATCTGCCAGTCCTTGGGATGTATGGCCTATGTACCCAGTATCACACTGGCACCGAAATTCAGATACCACATCAGTAATTTGTATGATAGACAGAACGTCTTTTTGGCTCGATGGTAGCATCCTGTTAGTGGTGAATACCACTCGTGTTGCTGCTGTATAGTAACAGCGTGAAACAGCTTCACCTGCTGCTCACATTTTTTGAGTTTAATGTTTGTTAGAAAATCAGTTTCACCCTATGGCAAGAGGTCACAACCTGAAATATTAACCTGTTCTTCTACAGGTTCCGCTGGATTACTCCAGCATTAACATTTTGCTTCATTTTATATTTTTTTGCTGTTTTTCTTTTTTTTTAACTCGTTTATGGGATGTGGGTGTCGCTGGCCAGGCCAGCGTTTATTACCCATCCCTGGTTCCTGAATTCAGAGGACATTTAAGAGTCAATCACATTGCTGTGGTTGAAGATTTAAAAGTCAGTGACATGAGGCTGATCAGTGTCTTACTATAAAATAGACAAATACATTTATTCGCAAAAAACACAGTGAAAATACAGCTAAATATAGCATAAAACTCACAATGAGACAGAGAGAGACAAAGAGAGAGAGAGAAAAGGGTTTGAGATAGAAAAGGTTTAAATGAGACAGGAAAAAAAAAGATAGAGAAGTGACAAAGAAACTGTGACAGTGAGAGGGAAGAGAGCAGGTGAGGGAGAGAATGAGAGAAATCAGGTGAGAAAAAGAGAGAGTGCGAGTGAGAGAGAAAGCAGGTGAGAGAGGAAGAGAAAGCCAGCAAGTGTGAGAGAGAGAGAGACAGTGAGTGAGTGCGAGAGCGAGAGAGAGCCAGTAAATAAGAGAGACAGAGCTAGTGAGCGAGAGATGGAGAGAGCAGCAACAAACATACGTGCATCAGTTCACAGCCCTGCCTTTGTTCTGAGAGCCAGGAACATCCTTACACAAATATACAAAATATAAAAATAACCTGAAGATTTGTGATAAAAATACCATGGACTTTGTTAAAGTAACTTCCTTTAAACCAGAGATTCTTGTGTCCTCTTTCCAACAAAGAGTATTTTGCAGAGTTAGTTGAGCTATTGCTGGTACCTCAGATATTTCACCAGCTATTGTCCATCTGCCTAGAATCACAGAATGGTAAAGCACAGCAGGCCATTCAGCCCATCGTGCCCATGCCAGCTCCTTGAAAGGGCTATCCAATTAATCCCACTCCTCCTGATCTTTTCCCAGAGTCCTGCAATTTTTTCCTTTCCAAGTATTTATCCAATTCCTTTTTGAAAGTTCCTATTGAATCTGTTTCCACCGCCCTTTCAGACAGCGCCTTCCAGATCACAACTCACTGTCTGAAAAAATCCCCATCTCTCCTCTGGTTACTCATCCCCTCTGCCAGTGAAACAGTGGGCAGAATTTTGCCCTTGGCATGTGGGCTCGGTGGGGCAGGCGGGAGTGCGCCATGATGTCGGGACGCTCGCCCGATGTCACTGCGATGTCACTGCGTGTCACTGCGATATCACTGCGTGTCACTGCGATATCACTGCGATGTCACTGCAATGTCACTGCGTGTCATTTCACGCTCGGTTGGGTCGGGCATGTGCCAGAACTGAGCACAATCCTCCAGCTGTGGTCTATTCAGTGATTTCTGGAGGTTTGGAATAATATCCTTCCTTTCTCTTTAACAGCAGGCTCCCAACACAAAAGTAAATTACAGCAGATGCTGGAAATCAGAAATAAAAACAGAAAATGCTGGAAATATTTAACAGGCCCTCAGGCAGCATCTATGGAGGAGGAAACTGAGTTTACGTTTCAGATCCATGACCTTTCATTCTGAAACATTAACTCCTCTTCAATAAGAAGCTGCCAAGATCATTACAGAGTTAACAAGAACTTTAAGCAGCCTCTTGAAATTTAGATAATTACATGTGTAAAGTTTGTGAGCAATACAAATACAAATAGCACCCCCAGCCCCACTCCCCCAGCCCCACTCCCCCAGCCCCACTCCCCCAGCCCCACTCCCCCAGCCCCACTCCCCCAGCCCCACTCCCCCAGCCCCACTCCCCCTGCCCCACTCCCCCTGCCCCACTCCCCCAGCCCCACTCCCCCAGCCCCACTCCCCCAACCCCATTCCCCCCAACCCCACTTCCACAGCCCAACTCCCCCAAACCCACTCCCCCAGGCCAACTCACACCCAAACCCCATCCCCCACTACCACAGCCCCATCCCCCCCACCCGTAACCCCACCCCCATCCCCCTATGCCCTCACACCACTACCCCCACATCCCCACTACCCCCACACCGTGCATCAGCAGGAGCAGTGACTGTGGAACTATTCCCTCCACCATCTAAACAGCTTCAAGCACTTAAAAAGGACAGTGATCAGACCAGGGATTCACCTCACAGGCAGCACCCTGCTCCAAACTGCAGGGATCAACAAAGAATTCAGACTACGAAATCGATTCAGATGCAGGGTAAAACCGATGGAAATCTTCATCTTCCTCATCGGAATCCTGGAGAGAAAGAGACAAAATAATCACACACAGGTTTCATCTTCTTACAATAAACAGAACAAACACTCCCAGGGCAGGTACAGCACGGGGTTAGATACAGAGTAAATCTCCCTCTACACTGTCCCCATCAAACACTCCCAGGACAGGTACAGCACGGGGTTAGATACAGAGTAAAGCTCCCTCTACACTGTCCCCATCAAACACTCCCAGGACAGGTACAGCACGGGGTTAGATACAGAGTAAATCTCCCTCTACACTGTCCCCATCAAACACTCCCAGGACAGGTACAGCACGGGGTTAGATACAGAGTAAAGCTCCCTCTACACTGTCCCCATCAAACACTCCCAGGACAGGTACAGCACGGGGTTAGATACAGAGTAAAGCTCCCTCTACACTGTCCCCATCAAACACTCCCAGGACAGGTACAGCACGGGGTTAGATACAGAGTAAAGCTCCCTCTACACTGTCCCCATCAAACACTCCCAGGACAGGTACAGCATGGGGTTAGATACAGAGTAAAGCTCCCTCTACACCGTTCCCATCAAACACTCCCAGGGCAGGTACAGCACGGGGTTAGATACAGAGTAAATCTCCCTCTACACCGTTCCCATCAAACACTCCCAGGGCAGGTACAGGACAGGGTTAGATACACTTTTGAGGATGAGAGTTCCAAAGACTCACCACCCTCTGAGAGAACAAATTCTCATCTCTGTTTTAAATGGGTGACGCCTTATTTTTAAACAGTCACCCCTAGTTCTAGATTCTCCCACAAGAGGAAACATTCTCTCCACATCCACCCTCTCGAGACCCCTCAGGATCTTAAAGGTTTTAATCAAGTTGCCTCTTACTCTTCTAAACTCCAGTGGATACAAGTCTAACCTGTCCAGCCTTTCCTCAAGAGACAACCCGCCCATTCCAGGTATTAGTCTGGTAAACCTTCTCTGAACTGCTTCCAACGCATTTATATCTTTCCTAAAAATAAGACCAGTGCACCAGGGGTGGGGAACCCCCAGTCCAGGCTGGATTCCGCCATTTGCGCTTTTACATCTGCACCGCCCACCCCACCCCACCCCCTCCTCCCCCACCCCCACACCTTCCTCCACCACCCCCACTCCCCCTCCCCCAGCCCCACCCCCTCCTCCCCCAGCCCCACCCCCCCTCACCCAGCCCCACCCCCCCCCCAGCCCCCACCCCCTCATCCCCCAGCCCCACACCCACCCCCTCCTCCCCCAGCCCCACCCCTCCTCCCCCAGCCCCCACCCCCTCATCCCCCAGCCCCACACCCACCCCCTCCTCCCCCAGCCCCACCCCCCCTCCCCCAGCCCCACCCCCTCCTCCCCATCCCCACCCCTCCTCCCCCACCCCCACTCCCCCTCCCCCACACCTTCCTCCACCACCCCCAAGCCGACCCGCCCTCCCCCAGCCCCACCCCCTCCTCCCCCATCCCCTCCTCCCCCACCCCCACACCCTCCTCCCCCACCCCCACCCTCCCTCCCCCAACCCCACCCGCCCTCCCCCACCCCACCCCCTCCTCCCCCACCCCCACTCCCCCACACCTTCCTGCACCACCCCCACCCCCACCCCCCTCCTCCCCCACCCCCACTCCCCCTCCCCCACCCCCACACCTTCCTCCATCACCCCCAAGCCCTCCCGCCCTCCCCCACCCCCGCCCCCTCCTCCCCCAACCCCCTCCCCCTCCCCAACCCCCTCCCCCTCCTTCCCCACCCCGAACCCCCTTCTTCCTCCCCCAGCCCCACCCCCTCCTGCCCCCCCCACCCCCACACCCACACCCTCCTCCACCACCCCCAAGCCCACCCGTCCTCCCCCACCCTCACCCCCCCTCCCCCTCCCCCAGCCCCACCCCCTCCTGCCCCACCCCCGCCCCCTCCTCCCCCACCGCGTGCTACACGCTGGGCCAGCCGCCACCATGTTCTGATGTCTGAGCCTTGGCCGGAGCCACCAGAGGCCCAGGCTCTGGGGAGGGAGCGAGGCCTGAGATCCAGGAGCAGGAGCACAGGGCAGGGACAGCAAGCTGCCGGCTGCCGATCAGATGGGGAAGAGTGAGCGACCCGGACAACCACAGTGGAGGCCGACTCAAGAGGCTTAATAGGAAAGGTCTGAGAACAGATCCTCAGGTCAACCATGACTGGGCTGGTCAGAATGATTTCTGCTGCAGGGGAAGTGGAGAATAAAAGAGGACAGGAAAATTTACTTTTATACCATAGAACAGAAAGAAGACAAGCGAGTACTTTAGTACTCTTTATCCACTTCTAATAACTTTCTATTATGTTATCTAATTTTCAATAAGATAGTCAGTGTACTAAATGCTCAGATCTCAACTCAGAGAACTTCATTTCCCAGATGTGTCTGACAAAGATACAATTCCTTCCAGGATAGAGGAACTTGTTGGGACAGCACAGAAATTAGAAGTTCCACACTATGAACTTTATAGTGAGTAACCCGGGGTGGGGGAGAAAGGGAGCAGGACATCTGGCTCCATCGGCGGCTCACCCGCCCCCTCCCTCCCAGCTCCATTGGTGTCCCAGGACAGGGGCTCAGCCCCTGCAGACTGAGGGAGAGGCCCAGGCTCCAGGCCCAGGTGCAGCCTCAGACTGGGTGTTGGCCAGAGTCTTGGGTTGTTCAGCCACTGACCTGGGCTGGTTTGGGGGTGAGACAGAGTGGGAAAGGAGATGAGAGAGAGAGAAACAGAATGGGAAAGGAGAGAGAGAGAAAGAGAGAGAGAGGGGCTGATTGGGAAAGGACCGAGAGAGAGAGAGGGACACAGAGAGAGAGAGAGACACACACACACACAGACAAAGGGGGAAAGGAGAGAGAGAGAGAGGCAGAGAGAATGGGATAGGAAAGCAAGCAAAAAGTTGAGCTGAATTCCAGGAGTGCTGTGATTGAGACACAGAAGCTGTGCTGCCCATTAGGGAAAAACAAACTCAGCCATCGCATTAAAGTAGTGGATGAGTTGAACATTTCTGTATTCTCTCTTTAAAAAAATAAATCAAGCTGGTTTTTATATGTGTGTGGCCCCTGACTGACCTTGTCTGTGTGTGACTGGCCCTTTTTAAGAAAAAGGTTTCCCACCCCTGCTGTGCACAGTACTCCAGATGTAGTCTCACCAGTGTCCTGTCTAACTGAAGCATAACCTTCTCTACTTTTATATTCAATTCCCCTCACAATAAACAATAACATTCTATTAGCTTTCCTAATTACCTGCTGTAACTGCATACTAACCTTTTGTCATTCATGCACTAGGACACCCAGATCCCACTGCATCTCAGAACTCTGCAATCTCTCACCATTTAGACAATGAGCTTCTTTTTTATTCTTCCTGCCAAAATGGACAATTTCACATTTTCCCACATTATACCCCATTTGCCAGATCTTTGCCCACTCAGTAACCTATCTATATCCCTCTGTAGCCTCCTTATGTCTTCTTCACAGTTTACTTTCCTACCTATCTTTGTGTCATCAGCAAATTTAGCAATCATACCTTCGGTCTTTTCATCTAAGTCATTTCTATAAATTGTAAAAAGTTGAGGCCCCAGAACTGACCCCTGTGGCACACCACTTGTTACATCCTGCCAACCAGAAAATGACCATTTATGTCAATTCTCTGCTTCCTGTTAGCCAGGCAATCTTCTATCCATGCCAATAAGTTACCCCCTACACCATGAGCTTTTATTTTCCACAATAACCTTTGATGTGGCACCTTCTCAAATGCCTTCTGGAAATCTAAGTACAGTACATCCACCGGTTCCCCTTTATCCACAGCGCATGTGACTTTTTCAAAGAACGCCAATAAATTGGTT
The DNA here is from genome assembly GCF_964194155.1 of Cetorhinus maximus. Taxonomy (NCBI): domain Eukaryota; kingdom Metazoa; phylum Chordata; class Chondrichthyes; order Lamniformes; family Cetorhinidae; genus Cetorhinus; species Cetorhinus maximus. The sequence goes on from NW_027597441.1 coordinate 28,066, forward strand.
AAGCATGATTTCCCTTTCTTGACTCTGCTTGATAACCTTGAATTTTGCCAAGTGCCCTGCTATAACATCTTTAGTAATAGCTTCTAACAATAGCTTCTAATTTAAATGGAGAGACTGCAGAATGCTGTGGTACAGAGGGATCTGGGTGTCCATGTACAGGAATCACAAAAAGTCAGGAAGGAAAATGGAATGTCGGTGTTCCTTGCGAGGAGGTGGAGTATAAAAGTAGGGAAATCTTGCTACAACTGTACAGGGTATTGGTGAGGCCACACCTGGAGTACTGCGTACCAGTTTTGGTCTCCTACTTAAGGAAGGATATTCTTGTACTGGGAGCAGTTCACAGATGGCTCACTCAGCTGATTCCTGGGATGAGGGAGTTGTTTTATAAGGAAAGGTTGAGCAGGTTGGACCTATTTTAGAAGTTTAGGAAAAAGAGGTGATCTCATATAAAGATATAAGATTCTGAGGGGCCTTGAGAGGGTGGATGCTGAGAGGATGTTTCCTCTCGTGGGAGAATCTAGAACCAGGGGACACAGTTTCAGAATAAGGGATCTCCCATTTAAGTTGGAGATGAGGCAAATTTATTCTCTGAGGGTTGTTAGTCTTTGGAATTCTCTTCCCCAGAGAGCAGTGGAAGCTGGGCCAGTGAATATATTCAAGGCTGAATTAGACAGATTTTTGATTGACGAGGGATTTAAGAGTTTTGGGGCACAGGCAGGAAAGTGGAGTTAAAGCCACAACCACATCAGCCTTGACCTTATTGAATGGCAGAGCAGGCTTGAGGGGCCGAATGGCCTACCTGCTATTTCTTATGATCATATGATTCAGGCTGCTGAGGTTGTGAATGGATTCCACCTTCAGGCCCCAAGGACCAACCCTCCACCCCCTTGCCCCCTGCCCCCACAGAGCAAAGAAGAAGTTGGTGTTCAGTAGTCAGATGCTGTGTTCTGAGATTCCCACCTGGAAACATGCAGCACATCGCAGGCAAATTCTGTTCCCCAGGCCATCCTCATTCTCATCCTCATCCTCATCCACCCTGTTTAGGAAAATAGCTTCAGTTATTGTCTGTCACATGAGGCAAATAGGCACAATTCAATTCTCCATAACCAATTATTCATTAGAGAATTAAGTGTTTGTATCATCCAAAAATCAAACCAGCTAAACTGTCTCCTTCTCTAACTCATTCTTTCAGAGTATCAAGTGATGGGGAGGGGAGAGGGAGCGGGTGAGGGTTCAGAGGGAGGGGGAGGGGGCTGGGTGGGAGGGGGAGGGGGCTGGGCTGGAGGGGGAGAGGGAGGGAAAACTGAGAACCAGAGGGGGAACCGAGGATTATTTTATTTCACACAGCAAGTTGTTGTGATCTGGAAGGCGCTGCCTGAAAGGGTGGTGGACGCAGATTCAATAATAACTTTCTACAGGGGAACTGAATATGCGAAAGGAAAAATATTACATGTCTGCGGAGAAAGAGCAGGGGAGTGTGGGACAAATTAGATAGCTCTGTCAAGGAGCCAGCAGAGACACAATGAGCCTAATGGCCTCCTTCTGTGCTGAATGTTTCCATGATTCTCTGCTGTATTTATTCCTTAACCAGCAATTCTGCAGAAGAGCTGATCATTTGTTTTCTTGCTATTTGCGGGATCTTCCTATGTTTTCAATGGCTGCTGCATTTGGACTTGTAAAGAACATACCTTTTTATTTCTGTTGGACTGTTGTAAAGAACATACCTTTTTATTTTTTGTTGTTACAATGGCTGCAGTTTGAAAGACATGTCCACTGGAACAGGATGAGAGATATATACAATGTTGCAGTCCTGGAACAGGGTGTGAGTGTGTGTGTAGGGATTTAAGAAAGGGGTAGACTTTAAGTTATGGTGTTAGAAGTTAGTAGTTCATATTTCTTTCTTTTGCCACTGGTTAACGATTGTTCAATAAACAGTTATTTTCTTATTAAGTTTACAAACCTGGTGCTCGCATTCTGTTACCTAAATTAAACAGTGAGGTAGAATTGGGGCAATCTGGTGGTTTGGTCAAACTTTTCACGTTTGTCGTGGCTCAGGGAACAGTGGAGCTGATATTACAGCGCACTGTCCCCAGTGAGTCGATATTACAGCGCACTGTCCCCAGTGAGTCGATATTACAGCGCACTGTCCCCAGTGAGTTGATATTACAGCGCACTGTCCCCAGTGAGTTGATATTACAGCGCACTGTCCCCAGTGAGTAGAAATTACAGCGCACTGTCCCCAGTGAGTCGATATTACAGCGCACTGTCCCCAGTGAGTCGAAATTACAGCGCACTGTCCCCAGTGAGTCGATATTACAGCGCACTGTCCCCAGTGAGTCGAAATTACAGCGCACTGTCCCCAGTGAGTCGATATTACAGCGCACTGTCCCCAGTGAGTCGATATTACAGCGCACTGTCCCCAGTGAGTCGATATTACAGCGCACTGTCCCCAGTGAGTCGATATTACAGTGCACTATCCCCAGCGACTCGTGACAAAGTTTGCTGGCTCGGGTCTGGGATACTTTGGAACAAAAAAAACAACAATTTGGGTGTAGATTTAGTAAGTAAACCAGGTTTGTACTGTCAAAACTAAGATGGCACTGGAAACTGCTAAAGCTTTCCTGCAAGTGGAAGAGATGTCCCTGATGATTTTACAAGGGATCCCAAAAGCCAGGTTAAACGACTTGGCAAGTAAATTAAGAGTAGGACTGGCTGCCAAATCTAGGAAAGCAGAGATAATCAAAGAGATGAAATTGGAAGGAATACCCGAGAGACCGAGTTCTCTGAGGGCTGGTTCATTGCAATGCTCAAATTCAGTTGCAAATAAAAAAATTGGAACTAGAGGCAGCAGAAAAGGAAAGAGAAAGGGGCCATTCCAAAGGGAGTTAGAAATGACGAAGTTAGAAAAGGAGGAAAGAGAAAAAGAGAGAATTCCAGCTTAAAATGCTGGCAGTTAAAAAACAGACACCAGGTGGTGAGGCAGGACTTAATTCCAGATCAGAACCCAGTGGGGAGATGTCTAAATTTGTACAAGCTCTTCCAAGGTTTGAGGAAAGGGATGTTGAAGCATTCTTTATTTCATTTGTGAAGATAGCTAAACAGATGGACTGGCCAAAGAAAAACTGGACATTGCCCATGCAGAGCGAATTGACAGGTAGAGCACAGGAAATTTATGCTTCACTGTCAGAGGCGATTTCCAGGGATTATGATGTGGTGAAAAAGGCCATTGTGAGTGCATAAGAATTGGTCCCTGAAGCATATGGACAAAAGTTTTGAAATTTAAGAAAACAGCCTGGACAGTCTTACATTGAATTTGAAAGGATTAAGCAAAGTAGTTTTGACAGGTGGATACGAGCAATAGGAGATGAAACTATCTATGAAGTTCTCAGAGAGATCATTCTCTTGGAAGAATTTAAAAACTCCCTACCTTCTGTAATAAGAACCCATGTTGAAGACCAAAGGGTTGCAACTGCTGGACAGGCAGCAGTAATGGCTGACAATTATGAACTAATCCATAAAACTAAACCTTTTTTCCATCACCCCATAAATTTGAAAAGGATAGAAAGTGGGAGAGTAAAAGGAAGACAAGTAGGCAGGGTAAAGAGTGAATAGTTGGGAATCCCTTGAGATCTCCTCCCCAGATCAGGAAGGTGCTGAGGGTGGAGGTGAAACTCTAAGGTCTAAGCGTTTCCATTGTAATAAAGTGGGACATATTTGTTCAGAATGTTGGAAGTTGTGAGGGAAGCCAATGGGACTTATTGGAGTTTGTAAGAGTGAATCCGAAAAGGGGACTCAAAAAGAAAATGACACGGATCAAATTGCAGCTTTAACTACAAATAAGGGTCTGGAGGTAAACACTGCTGTGAACGCAGGTGAAGTGAATGAGGTAGATGAGAGATATAAAAGGTTTTTGTCTAAAGGAAAGGTAACCCCCTTTTCACCAAATGGTTCAGCTAAACCCATAACTATATTAAGGGACACAGGAGCTACTCAAACTCTTTTGTTGGAGAAGGACCTAGTTTTCCCTCCAGAGAGTTCAATGAAAGCTAAAGTATTGGTAAACGGGATAAGTGGAGAGTATATCCCGGTTCCATTGTACGAAGTGCAATTAGAGTGCGATTTGTTGTCTGGATCGATGGTTGTAGGAGTGGTTAAGAAATTGCCTGTGGATGGAGTTGATTTACTCCTGGGGAATGATTTGGCAGGAGTGAAGGTTATAGCTTCGCCCACAATTACGGAAAGTCTGAGAGAGGCTAATGAGACGGAATAGTTACAAGAACAAGTTCCTGGTATTTTTCCATCATGTGTGGTGACCAGAGCAATGGTTAAACAAAGTCCAAACAGAGACCTAAACAGAGGTCAAAGGAATATCACGAACAGATGTTAGAGTTGCCAAAACTTTCTTTAAGGATGAGGATAATTCAAAGGAAGTGTTTGGCAGGTCTTCATTAATTGAGGCTCAGAAAGCAGATCCAGAGTTAAACAAGTTAACACAGTCAGCTCACACTGAAGCTGAGGCAGGAGGAGTTCCGGAATGCTATTACATTAAAAACGGAGTTCTGATGAGGAAGTGGAGACATCCTCGCAGACCTGCAGATGAGGAATGGATGGTTGTTCATCAGGTAGTGGTAACGCCCAAATATCATAAGGAGATATTGTGAGTAGCACATGAAATCCCTATGGCAGGACGTGTAGGAATACGGAAAACCCAAGCATTGATAAACAGGCATTTTACCTGGCCAAGGCTTCATAAGGACGTAGTGCAATTTATAAAACGTGCCACACATGTCAGGTAGTAGGTAAACCTCAACATGTAATAAAACCAATGCCTTTAATACCCATACCAGTTTTTGAAGAACCATTCAGTTGGGTATTAGTAGATTGTGTAGGACCATTACCCCAAACAAAAGCAGGACATCAGTATATCCTTACAATCATGGATATGACAACCTGATTTCCAGAAGCTATTCCTTTAAGGACAATTACAGCTAGGGTGGTAGTGGAAAGGTTAACTCAGTTTTTCACTCCACCTTTCCAGGACATAATTAGCAATTTGGATATCAAACAACTAAAGTCTACTGTCTATCATCCACAGACACAGGGAGCTTTACAGAGATACCATGAGACTCTCCAAACCATGATTAAGACCTATTGCTATGAATACCCAAAGGATTGGGACAAAGGATTAGATTTCTTACTATTTGCTACCAGTGATTCTCCAAATGAATCTACTGTGAGGTTCTTAAGCAAATTGATATTGGGAGTGACAAGGTATTGGAGGTGTTGGCAGGCTTAAAAGTGGATAAATCCCCAAGTCCAGATGATTTGTGTCCCAGACCGCTGAGGGAGGCAAGGGAGGAGATCGCAGGGGCTCTGACCCAAATTTTTAATTCCTCTCTGGCTACGGGGGAGGTGCCAGAGGACTGGAGAACAGCTAATGTGGTTCCGCTATTTAAGAAGGGTTGTAGCGATAAGCCAGGGAACGACAGGCCAGTGATTCTCACGTCAGTGGTAGGGAAACTATTGGAGAAAGTTCTGAAGGAGAGTATCTATCTCCACTTGGAGAGGCAAGGTTTGATCAGGGATAGTCAGCATGGCTTTGTCAGAGGGAGATCATACCTAACAAATTTGATTGAATTTTTTGAGGAGATGACCGGGTGTGTAGATGAGGGCAGTGCAGTTGATGTAGTTTATATGCATTTCAGCAAAGCCTTTGACAAGGTCCCACATGGGAGACTTATAAAGAAGGCAAAGGCACATGGGATACAGGGTAACCTGATAAGATGGATTCAAAATTGGCTTAGTTGTAGAAGGCAGAGGGTGATGACAGAAGGATGTTTTAGTGACTGGAAGCCAGTGTCCAGTGGCGTACCACAAGGATCTGTGCTGGGTCCCCTATTATTCGTCATTTATATAAACGACATAGATGACTATGTGGGGGGTAGGATTAGTAAATTTGCAGATAACACAAACATTGGCCGGGTGGTTAACAGTGAGGTTGAATGTCTTGGGCTACAGGAAGATATAGACGGGATGGTCAAATGGGCAGATAAGTGGCAGATGGAATTTAACCCTGAAAAGTGTGAGGTGATACACTTTGGAAGGAGTAATTTGACAAGGAAGTATTCAATGAACGGCATGGCACTAGGAAGTTCTGAGGAACAAAGGGACCTTGGCGTGTGTGTCCATAGATCTCTGAAGGCGGAGGGGCATGTTAGTGGGGTGGTGAAAAAGGCATATGGGACACTTGCCTTTGTCAATCGAGGCATAGATTACAAAAGTAGGGAGGTCATGTTGGAGTTGTATAGAACCTTGGTGAGGCCACAGCTGGAGTACTGTGTGCAGTTCTGGTCGCCACATTATAGGAAGGATGTGATTGCACTGGAGAGGATGCAGAGGAGATTCACCAGGATGTTGCCTGGGATGAAACATTTAAGTTATGAAGAGAGGTTGGATAGACTTGGGTTGTTTTCATTGGAGCAGAGAAGACTGAGGGGCGACCTGATCGAGGTGCACAAGATTATGAGGGGCATAGACAGGGTGGATAGGGAGCAGCTGTTCCCTTTAGTTGAAGGGTCAGTCACGAGGGGACATAAGTTCAAGGTGAGGAGCAGGAGGTTTAGGAGGGGATGTGAGGAAAATCCTTTTTACCCAGAGGGTGGTGACGGTCTGGAATGCATTGCCTGGGAGGGTGGTGGAGGCGGGTTGCCTCACATCCTTTAAAAAGTACCTGGATGAGCACTTGGCACGTCATAACATTCAAGGCTATGGGCCAAGTGCTGGTAAATGGGATTAGGTAGGTAGGTCAGGTGTTTCTCATGTGTCGGTGCAGATTCGATGGGCCGAAGGGCCACTTCTGCATTGTGATTCTGTGAAGTCTCCTCTTAGCCTTCTCCTCTCCAAAGAAAACAGTCCCAACTTCTCCAATCTTTCTTCATAACTGAAGTGTCTCATCCCTGGAACCATTCTCGTAAACCTCATCTGCACTCTCTTCAATGCATTCACATCCTTCCCATAATGTGGTGCCTAGAACTGTACGCAATACTCCAGCTGAGGTCTAACCAGTGTCTCATATAAGTTCATCATAACCTCCCTGCTCTTGTATTCTATGTCCTTATTAGTGAAGCCTAGAATACTGTGTGCTTTAGAAACAGCTCTCTCTACCAATCCTGCCACCTTTAAAAACTTATGTACGTACACAACCAGGTCTCTCTGCTCCTGCACACCCTTTAGAATAGTATCCTTTATTTTATATTGTCTCTCCATGTTCTTTGTACCAAAGTGCATCACCTCACACTTCTCCCCATTGAACTTCATCTGCCACCTATCTGCCCACTCCACCAATGTGTCAACGTCCTTTTGAAGTTCTACACTGTCCTCACGGTTTACAATCCACTCAAGTTTTGTGTTGTCTGCAAACATGAAATTGTCCCCATGCACATCAAGATCTAGATCATTTATGTATATCAGGAAAAGCAAGGGCCCCAATACTGACCCCTGGGGAACTCCACTACAAACCTTCCAACCCGAAAAATGCCCATTAACCATTACTCTCTGTTTCCTGTCCCTCAGCCAATTTTGTATCCACGTTGCTAATGTCCTTTTTATTCCATGACCTATAACTTTTCCTCACAAGCCTGTTGTGTGGCACTGTATCAAACGCCTTTTGGAAGTCCATATACACCACATCAACAGCCTTGCCCTCATCAACCACCACTGTTACCCCTTCAAAAAACTCCATCAAGTTAGTTAGACACAATTTTCCTTTAATAAATCCATGCTGACTCTTCCGATTCAATCCACATTTTTCCATGTGACCATTAATTCTATCCCGAATAATTGTTTCTAGAAGCTTCCCCACTACCGAAGTTAAACTGACTGGTCTGTAATTGCAGGGCAGATCTTTACAACCTTTTTTGAACAAGGGTGTAATGTTTACAATTCGCCAGTCCTTTGGTACCTCCCTGAATCCAGGGAACATTGAAAGATTTATGCCAGTGCCTCTGCAATTTCCACTCTCACTTCCTTCAATATTCTTGGATGAGTCTCATTCAGTCCTGGTGCCTTATCAACTTTAATTACCGACAGCTTATCCAATACCACCTCCTTTTCAATTTTAAACACTTCTAGTGACTGAGTTTCCTCCTCTGTCACCATGGCCTGGGCAGCATCTGCCTCGTACATAAAGACATATAAAATATTCATTTCACACCTCAGCCATGCCTCTTGCCTCTGTGTAAATCCCCTTTTTGGTCCCTAGTCGGCCCTACTCCTCCCTTTACCACCCTTTTACTACTGATGTGCTTATAGAATACTTTGGGATTTCTTTTAATGTTAGTTGCCAGTCTTTTTCATAATCAGTATTGTGACATTGTAAAGTAATTAATTTGACAGTGAAAGTACTGACAGCCGGACATTTGGAGGATGCCTGTTTGCAAAGGCAGCGGAAGAGACAAGGCTCCATCCTTTGTCCCAGAAATGAAGGCTCAGTTGGCTGAGAAGAGGGCCAGAGAAAACAGGGGCCAGAGAAAACAGGGGCCAGAGAAAACAGGGGCCAGTGAAAACAGGGGGTAGAGAAAACAAAGGCCAGAGAAAACAGGGGCCAGTGAAAACAGGAGCCAGTGAAAACAGGGGCCAGAGAAAACAGGGGCCAGTGAAAACAGGGGCCAGAGAAAACAGGGGCCAGAGAAAAGAGGAGCCAGTGAAAACAGGGGCCAGTGAAAACAGGGGCCAGTGAAAACAGGGGCCAGAGAAAACAGGGGTCAGAGAAAACAGGGGCCAGTGAAAACAGGGGCAAGTGAAAACAGGGGTCAGAGAAAACAGGGGTCAGAGAAAACAGGGGCCAGAGAAAACAGGGGCCAGTGAAAACAGGGGCCAGAGAAAACAGGGGCCAGAGAAAACAGGGGCCAGAGAAAACAGGGACCAGAGAAAAGAAGCCCCGGCTGAACCCACCCCCCCAGTGGACCTGCCCCCGGTGGACCTGCCCTGGTGAACCTGCCCCCAGTAAAACTGCACCCCCCCACCCCCACCACCCCCCGGTAAACCTGCCCCAGCTGGACCTACCCCATCACCACCTCTGTCAATGTGTTTTTAGAGCTGGATCTGAAGAAGCCAAATGTCTTGCCCATCCACAGCAGGAAGAATGTGACCACCAGCAGAGATGGAACAACGACCAGAAGCACCAACATGACAACCACACTGAGGCGAAATGGGAGCTCTGTGAAAAGGAAGAGAAACAAGAGAAATTACAACCAGTCTATGCTGCTGTTTATATTCCACCCGAGGCTCCTCCCATTCCATCTACCCACTCCCAGTCTCTCAGTCCATCTTTCTATTCTCTTTTCTTTCATGCACTCCTTTAGTTTTCATCCAAGCTATTTATCTCAACCACCTCCTGCGGTAGCAAGTCCACAGTCTAACCACACTCTGACTAAAGAAACTTCTTATTTCCCTGTTACAGAGTTGATTTCCAGGCAATTTTTCTTGGTGGACACATTAACCTTAGTTACAAGGCAGCAGCAGCTACATGTATGCATCAAACTCTAGAACTAAAGAGGAACTGTCTCCTAGAGTTTCCCCAAGCTGCTAACCCATTGGGTTACAAAGATCATACAACACAGGATTAATCTTAAAGCTACAGTCTTACATTTATCAAAACTATAATCACTACGATCCCTATTGGAATTACTACTATCTAGTGTTGATGGCCCTGGGTGACAGATAGACTGATAGCCTGCAGAGAAGAGGCAGTGGAACACAGGATGTCATAGGGCTAAGACCAGGGACTCAAGATAAAAGCAAAACTATAAGGATGCTGGAAATCTGAAATAACAATAGAAAATGCTGGAAAAGCTCAGCAGGTCTGGCAGCATCTGTGGAGGGAGAAACAGAGTTAATGTTTCGAGTAGGTGTGACCCTCCTTCAGAGGTAAAGAAAGGTAGAAATGTGATAGATTTTAAACTGTTTAAGAGGGGGTGGAGCAGGTGGAATAAGATAGAAAGTCAGAGATAGGTGACAGCGAAGGACATATTGACAAAGATGTCATGGACACAAGACAAAGTGAGTGTTAATCGTAACGGTAAAGAAGGTGCTGATAGTGGCATAAAGGTAAGATACCAGACGCTGTTAATAGCAGAACAAGGGTCATCACTCTGTGAAAGCAAAACATTAAAAAAAGTGACAGATGACCTTGTGGGGGAGGGGTGGTATGGGGAAAAAGGATTAAAAAAATCAAATAATTAAATATAAAAATAAATAAATAAACATTGGATTAAAAAAGGGGTGTAGAGGAGAGAGTCCATGGTCTAAAACTGTTGAACTCAATATTCAGTCCGGAAGGCTGTAAACTGCCTAGTCGGAAGATGAGGTGCTGTTCCTCCAGTTTGCGTTGAGCTTCACTGGAACATTGCATCAGGCCAAGGACGGACATGTGGGCATGAGAGCAGGGTGGAGTGTTAAAATGGCAAGCGACAGGGAGGTTTGGGTAATGCTTGCGGACAGACCGAAGGTGTTCCGCAAAGCAGTCACCCAGTCTGCGTTTGGTCTCTCCAATGTAGAGGAAACCGCATTGGGAGCAACGAATGCAGTAGACTAAATTGAGGGAAGTGCAAGTGAAATGCTGCTTCACTTGAAAGGAGTGTTTGGGCCCTTGGACGGTGAGGAGAGAGGAAGTAAAGGGGCAGGTGTTGCACCTTCTGCGATTGCATGGGAAGGTGCTGTGGGAGGGGGATGAGGTGTTAGGGGTGATGGAGGAGTGGACCAGGGTGTCCAGGAGGGAACGGTTCCTATGGAATGCCGCCGGGGGGGGTGAAGGGAAGATGTGTTTGGTGGTGGCATCATGCTGGAGTTGGCGGAAATGGCAGAGGAGCTCAAGGCTGGGGCTCAAGGGTTAATTCTGGAGAAGCTGCACTGTCCAGACTGTGACTGACTGGTTCATGGAGCAGGTCCCCCACACTTGAACTACCCTCTCCTGTCAAGAAGTTCACAGGTATCGAAATTCATAACAAGCCTCACTCCCAAAGAATCAACACAGAGACTCGACTGGAGTCATTTGGAGAAAGGGGGTAAAGGGACAAGGGGAAAGAATCAAGACTACCCCATTCTGTGAGGCCATCTAGCTATAATCCTAAGCTTTCTGGAACAGGGAAAGGATGAAATTCAGCCTTGAAATTGGGACATTTAAGGAGCAAGAATGTTCCGAGAATCAGACATGCACTTTAACCAGCTTATTGAATGGTGAAGCAGACTCGATCGGCTACTCCTGCTCCTATTCCTTATGTTCTGACCTCTCTCAGTCACAGTGAGGACAGTGCTCAGAATTTCACTGGTTACATCTGGCGGGTTCTGCACCACGCAACTAAATGACCCGTTGTCACTCTGTGTCAAATTCTTCAGAATTATGGAGGCGTTGCCTTTTCCAATCTCTCCGTTCCACAGGACACGATCCTTAAAGGGGCCATGGAGGGCCAGGAATACCATGGACTGATAGTGAAGCACCTATGTTGGGAGAGAGATAGATGAAGGATGAACTGGTTTAGGTGGAACATAAAGTTGATTCAATTCCAGCCAGAGCAAAGATTTGTAGAAAACCCTCCCCCCGCACTGGCCACACCTGGTTTATTTTCTCCTGGAGGTCCATATCTGGCACTGACCATGGGCAGTACTGTTGGCAGTCTTGCCATTTGTCACTATTAGTGTTGTTCATGATGGGAAATGAACAGAAGGTGCCCACAGCACCGACCATGGTGGGAGGCCTGTGTTGCTGCTTCAGCCGTGGCTCAGTGAGAGCACTCTCAACTCGGAGTCAGACGATTGTGGGTCTAGGGCACACTCCTTGACCACAATGATCGTGGCTGACAACCCAGTGCATTACTGAGGGAGTGCTGCACTGTTAAGGTGCTGTCCTTTTGGATGAGTCATTAAACTGAGACTCTGTCTGCCCTCTCAGGTGGATTTAAAAGCCCTGTTAGCACTATTTGATGTCCTGGCCAATATTTATCCTTCAACCAATATCACAAAATATATTTATCTGGTCAACATTTCATTACATTTTCTGGGATTTGCTCTGTGCAATTTGATTGCCAAGATTCCCCTACTTTATAGCAGTGGTTACATTTCAAATGTACTTCCTTGTCTATAAAACACTTTGGGATGTCCTGAGGTTGGGAAAGGTGCAATATTAATGCAAGTCTTTCTTTCAGTGGGATATCTTCACGGTTTAATCAGCCCTGACTGCACCTTGTCCCTAACCTGGAACCGCTGCAATACCAAACACTGCCACCCAGTGGCGCTTCCACCACATTTTAGAGCTTAGCCACTGTTCAGCGAGAGAGAGTTTGTCACCAGCCCCTCCTGTACGCCTACTCCCCTTGAACAAGTCATCTCTCCAATTGTCCTAATGATGAATGGTGGTCAGGAGACCAAACAGGTTTCCGTGCGAGAGAAAGGAGGGAGGGGGAGGGGAGGTGGGGTAGGAGGGAGGGGGAGGGGAGGTGGGGTAGGAGGGAGGGGGAGGGGAGGTGAGGTAGGAGGGAGGGGGAGGGGAGGTGGGGTAGGAGGGAGGGGGAGGGGAGGTGGGGTAGGCGGGAGGGGGAGTGGAGGTGGGGTAGGAGGGAGGGGGAGTGGAGGTGGGGTAGGAGGGAGGGGGTGGGGTAGGAGGGAGGGGGTGGGGTAGGAGGGAGGGGGAGTGGAGGTGGGGTAGGAGGGAGCGGGAGGGGAGGTGGGGTAGGAGGGAGGGGGAGGGGAGGTGGGGTAGGAGGGAGGGGGAGGGGAGGTGGGGTAGGAGGGAGGAGGAGGGGAGGTGGGGTAGGAGGGAGGGGGAGGGGAGGTGGGGTAGGTGGGAGGGGGAGGGGAGGTGAGGTAGGAGGGAGGGGGAGGGAGGTGGGGGGTAGGAGGAGGGGAGGTGGGGTAGGAGGGAGGGGGAGGGGAGGTGAGGTAGGAGGGAGGGGGAGGGGAGGTGGGGTAGGAGGGAGGGGGAGGGGAGGTGGGGTAGGAGGGAGGGGGAGGGGAGGTGGGGTAGGAGGGAGGGGGAGGGGAGGTGGGGGAGGGGACGTGGGGTAGGAGGGAGGGGGAGGGGAGGTGGGGTAGGAGGGAGAGGGAGGGGAGGTGGGGTAGGAGGGAGGGGGAGGGGAGGTGGGGTAGGAGGGAGGGTAGGAGGGAGATGGGGTAGGAGGGAGGGGGAGGGGAGGTGGGGTAGGAGGGAGGGGGAGGGGAGGTGGGGTAGGAGGGAGGGGGAGGGGAGGTGGGGTAGGAGGGAGGGGGAGGGGAGGTGCGGTAGGAGGGAGGAGGAGGGGAGGTGGGGTAGGAGGGAGGGGGAGGGGAGGTGGGGTAGGAGGGAGGGGGAGGGGAGGTGGGGTACGAGGGAGGGGGAGGGGAGGTGGGGTAGGAGGGAGGGGGAGGGGAGGTGGGGGAGGGGAGGTGGGGTAGGAGGGAGGGGGAGGGGAGGTGGGGGTAGGAGGGAGGGGAGGGAGGTGGGGTAGGAGGGAGGGGGGGGAGGTGGGGTAGGAGGGAGGGGGAGGGAAGGTGGGGTAGGAGGGAGGGGGAGGGGAGGTGGGGTAGGGAGGGAGGGTAGGGGAGATGGGGTAGGAGGGAGGGGGAGGGGAGGTGGGGTAGGAGGGAGGGAGAGGGGAGGTGGGGTAGGAGGGAGGGGGAGGGGAGGTGGGGTAGGAGGGAGGGGAGGGGAGGTGGGGTAGGAGGGAGGGGGAGGGGAGGTGCGGTAGGAGGGAGGAGGAGGGGAGGTGGGGTAGGAGGGAGGGGGAGGGGAGGTGGGGTAGGAGGGAGGGGGAGGGGAGGTGGGGTAGGAGGGAGGGGAGGGGAGGTGGGGTGGGAGGGAGGGGGAGTGGAGGTGGGTTAGGAGGGAGGGGGAGTGGAGGTGGGGTAGGAGGGAGGGGGAGGGGAGTTGGGGTAGGAGGGAGGGGGAGGGGAGGTGGGGTAGGAGGGAGGGGAGGGGAGGTGGGGTAGGAGGGAGGGGGAGGGGAGGTGGGGTAGGAGGGAGGGGGAGGGGTGGAAGGAATGAACACAAAAGTGGAGATGAATTTCTCTGTTGTGTTGGGGGAAACTTCACTCCATTTACATTAACAATGCAGCATTCTGGTTTAATTTAGGTTTAGGATATTTCTACACACTGTACCCCAATACCCCACTGTGTACACACACTCCCAGTCACTGCAGATGAGCAATTTCTAAAATAGCGTCACTCCTTCAGACAAGAGATAACCAAGGAAACATTGCCAGGATTATGGTCAACACGGCCCAGATGAAGCAGCAGCAACTAAAGGCCCTTATGGACTGAGCTCAGCCAGTTCATGGCTTGTGGTCACCTGATGCATCACTGGCAGCAGAGGATCAGTTTGGAGGTAACCTTTACTTACAGTCTTTCCTCAGCTGGTAAACACAGCAATAACTCTCAGGAAGAAAAGACCCAATAGACAGAGCTAATGACAATTAAACAAATACTAGATAGAAACATGGAGCTTTGTTGTACCTTATCTCAGTCACAGGTGTAGGTTGCAAAATCCCACAGTGCGACAGAGAGATGGTGTATCAGGGTTGAAGGCAATAAAATATCATGTAAGAAAATAATTACCAACAAACTTGTTCCCTCAGTACTGACCCTCTGACAGTGCAGCACTCCCTCAGTACTGACCCTCTGACAGTGCAGCACTCCCTTAGTACTGACCCTCTGACAGTGCAGCACTCCCTTAGCACTGACCATCTGACAGTGCAGCGCTCCCTCAGTACTGACCCTCTGACAGTGCAGCACTCCCTCAGTACTGACCCTCTGACAGTGCAGCACTCCCTTAGTACTGACCCTCTGACAGTGCAGCACTCCCTTAGTACTGACCCTCTGACAGTGCAGCACTCCCTCAGTACTGACCCTCTGACAGTGCGGCACTCCCTTAGTACTGACCCTCTGACAGTGCAGCACTCCCTCAGTACTGACCCTCTGACAGTGCAGCACTCCCTTAGTACTGACCCTCTGACAGTGCAACACTCCCTTAGTACTGACCCTCTGACAGTGCAGCACTCCCTTAGTACTGACCCTCTGACAGTGCAGCACTCCCTTAGTACTGACCATCTGACAGTGCAGCGCTCCCTCAGTACTGACCCTCTGACAGTGCAGCACTCCCTCAGTACTGACCCTCTGACAGTGCAGCACTCCCTTAGTACTGACCCTCTGACAGTGCAGCACTCCCTCAGTACTGACCCTCTGACAGTGCAGCACTCCCTTAGTACTGACCATCTGACAGTGCAGCACTCCCTCAGTACTGACCCTCCGACAGTGCAGCACTCCCTCAGTACTGGCCCTCCGGCAGTGCAGCGCTCCCTCAGTACTGACCCTCCGACAGTGCAGTGCTCCCTCAGTACTGACCCTCCGACAGTGCAGCGCTCCCTCAGTACTGACCCTCCGACAGTCCAGCACTCCCTCAGTACTGGCCCTCCAGCAGTGCAACGCTCCCTCAGTACTGACCCTCTGACAGTGCAGTGCTCCCTCAGTATTGACCCTCCGACAGTGCAGCGCTCCCTCAGTACTAACCCTCTGACAGTGCAGCACTCCCTCAGTACTGACCCTCTGACAGTGCAGCACTCCCTTAGTACTGGCCCTCCGGCAGTGCAGCACTCCCTCAGTACTGACCCTCTGACAGTGCAGCACTCCCTCAGTACTGACCCTCCGACAGTGCAGCGCTCCCTCAGTACTGACCCTCTGACAGTGCAGCACTCCCTCAGTACTGACCCTCTGACAGTGCAGCACTCCCTCAGTACTGACCCTCCAACAGTGCAGCACTCCCTCAGTACTGGCCCTCCGGCAGTGCAGCACTCCCTCAGTACTGACCCTCTGACAGTGCAGCACTCCCTCAGTACTGACCCTCCGACAGTGCAGCGCTCCCTCAGTACTGACCCTCTGACAGTGCAGCGCTCCCTCAGTACTGACCCTCTGACAGTGCCGCACTCCCTCAGTACTGACCCTCTGACAGTGCAGCACTCCCTTAGTACTGACCCTCTGACAGTGCAGCACTCCCTCAGTACTGACCCTCTGACAGTGCAGCACTCCCTTAGTGCTGACCATCTGACAGTGCAGCACTCCCTCAGTACTGACCCTCCGACAGTGCAGCACTCCCTCAGTACTGGCCCTCCGGCAGTGCAGCGCTCCCTCAGTACGACCCTCCGACAGTGCAGTGCTCCCTCAGTATTGACCCTCCGACAGTGCAGCGCTCCCTCAGTACTGACCCTCCGACAGTGCAGCACTCCCTCAGTACTGGCCCTCCAGCAGTGCAACGCTCCCTCAGTACTGACCCTCCGACAGTGCAGTGCTCCCTCAGTATTGACCCTCCGACAGTGCAGCGCTCCCTCAGTACTGACCCTCTGACAGTGCAGCACTCCCTCAGTACTGACCCTCTGACAGTGCAGCACTCCCTTAGTACTGACCTTCTGACAGTGCAGCACTCCCTTAGTACTGACCCTCTGACAGTGCAGCACTCCCTCAGTACTGACCCTCCAACAGTGCAGCACTCCCTCAGTACTGGCCCTCCGGCAGTGCAGCACTCCCTCAGTACTGACCCTCTGACAGTGCAGCACTCCCTCAGTACTGACCCTCCGACAGTGCAGCGCTCCCTCAGTACTGACCCTCTGACAGTGCAGCACTCCCTCAGTACTGACCCTCTGACAGTGCGGCACTCCCTCAGTACTGACCCTCTGACAATGCAGCACTCCCTCAGTATTGACCCTCTGACAGTGCAGCACTCCCTCAGCACTGACCCTCTGACAGTGCAGCACTCCCTCAGTACTGACCCTCTGACAGTGCAGCACTCCCTCAGTACTGACCCTCTGACAGTGCAGCACTCCCTCAGTATTGACCCTCTGACAATGCAGCACTCCCTCAGTATTGACCCTCTGACAGTGCAGCACTCCCTCAGTACTGACCCTCTTCTTCTTATCATGTCCACGGACAGTCTATACATGGCCCAGCCAGAATTGGACACATTTTTGTGCCTTGTTGTTGAATTCAGCAATATCTGTAACAGTGCAGGATTCCTCTAGTGATAAGCATTACAGGAGATGTTGCATAGCCTGTGGCTCAGTTCTACATTCACATGTTGTCAGGCTGGTTGTATATCCCCATTTGCTTAGTGACACCTTTGAACGACCTACACCAGTGCTAAGTCTGTTCAGGCACTTCCAGGTTGTCCAGTTGCAATTAGCTCCTGGGGAAGGATTTCATCCGGTAGAATTCCCATCGCTGGGGGTTGTTTGAGACTGGCGAGCCGATCTTTCCACAAGGTGATGCGGGCTTCAGATGGGGTGGATTGTAATGGAACAACACTGTTCATGAAGCTCTTCCTTGACTTTAGGCAGCTGGGTGTTGGTGTATGACCATGTAGAGGGTGCCTCTCATCTGATGTTTGACGGAGTCGCTCTTTCTTGCTGGCTACCGTTCTTCTTATATCAGAGGGAGCGATACCCGCCAGGATATATAGGCTGTTGGTGGTTGTTGGTTTTAAACAACCTGTGATAAGTCAGCAGCTTGCATTCAGAACGGCATCCATCTTCTTAACACGAATAGATCTTTCCCATGCAGGGCAGGCATATTCGGCAGTGGAATAGCAAAGCGCAAGTGCACTGGTTCGCAGTGTTTTCGGGCTTGCTCCCTATTTTGTGTTAGTGAGCTTATTCAGGATGTTGTTTTATGCGCTCACTTTTGCCTTTGTCTTTTCGATGTGGTTCTTGAAGATGAGGCATCTGTTAAGGGTGACTCCTAAGTAGATAAGGTGCTCGCAATGCGTCAGTGTTGCTCCACACCAGGTTACTTTAAGCTGGCGATAAAAACAAAAAACTACTGCGGCTGCTGGAAATCCAAAACAAAAACAGAATTACCTGGAAAAACTCAGCAGGTCTGGCAGCATCGGCGGAGAAGAAAAGAGTTGACGTTTCGAGTCCTCATGACCCTTCGGCAGAACTCCGCCGATGAAATCTAGGCCTCACTCAAAAAAATGCTAAGATAAAATAGAAGAATTCTGCCAAAAGATTAAAAGTCATTGGTTCAAAGGAAAGGAATAAATGGTGAACTCCTTAAAATGGTGTCCGGGTTATATAGTTGATTTTTCAGCACTGGTCTGCAAAACAATTGTTGATTCTTGCGCTACTTTTCAGGCAGGCTTTGAGGAAAACTTGCAGTTAGCATATTTCAGAGCATAGAGCAACTTTGGAGCAACTTCCATTCACTTTTTGCTTTGCACGGGTCTGGGACTTCAGGAGCTGTTGTCTTCTTTACTTAAACAGTTGTTCCTTCTTGTTCCCTCTGAAGCAAAATTAGCCGACCAGCTTTCAAACAGAACTTTTATGGTACGGTTTTTTTCAAAGCCATAAGCCATCGTGTAACCCTTTTGTAAACAGTCCACCGGGGTCCAGGGGTTCCCAGATTCTTCAAAACGAATTAATTACCTTTTCTTGTAAAATGCTGTCTTTTCTAGGAACAGCAGCCACCAGAGTCCTTGTGCTACCCTTTAAGGGCAGTGTCTTTTAAAAATACAGAAATTCTTCCAGAATGTTCTTAGACCTTGAAGATGAACCATTTTCTGTGATTAAAGTGCTTATGACATCATGGAGAAGGCCCATTAAACTTCCCTTTCCCATCATGGGAATCTTCACCTTCAAGATAGAGGTTAAAGGTTACCCAGTCCTGAGAGAAGGTCAGACAGCAGAGTTCCCTGTGTTTCTTTATCTAGGCCTCACTATATTTATAGTTACCAACTGTGGTCAGAAACTCTCATGTCATGGGAAACAGAAATAACGTAATCTTGAATTGAATATTAGATCAACATCCAGGCTTGGGCTGATAAGTGACAAGTAACATTCGTGTCACACAAGCGCCAGGCAATGACCACCTCCAACAAGAGAGAATCTAACCATCTCCCGATGATGTTCAATGGTATTACCATCACTGAATACCCCACTATCAACATCTTGGAGGGTTACCATTGACCAGAAACTGAACTGGACTAACCATAAAATACTGTGGCTACAAGAGCAGGTCTGAGGCTAGGAATCCTGCGGCGAGAAACTCACCTCCTGACTCCCCAAAGCCTGTCCACAATCTACAAGGCATAATTCAGGAGTGTGATGGAATACTGTCCACTTGCCTGGATGAGTGCAGCTCCCGCAACACTCAAGAAGCTGGACACCATCCAGGACTAAGCAGCCCCACTTGATTGGCACCACATCCACAAACATTCACTCCCTCCACCACCGACGCACAGTTGCAGCAGTGTGTACCATCTATAAGATGCACTGCAGCAATTCGCCAAGGCTAAGACAGCACTTTCCAAACCAGTGGCCTCTACCACCTAGAAGGACAAGAACAGCAGATAGATGGGAACACCACCTCCTGGAAGCTCCCCTCCAAGTCACTCACAGTCCTGACTTGGAAACATCGTTCCTTCACTGTCACTGGGTTCAAATCCTGGAACTCCCTCCCTAACAGCACTGTGGATGTACCTACACTGCTTTCAAGAAGGCAGCTCACCACCACCTTCTTAAGGGCAATTAGGGACCGGCAATAAATGCTGGCCCAGCCAGCGACACCCACATCCCATGAAGGAATAAAAAATAACAAGCTCAAATTAGACATTTACAGGTTCAGATGATTGAACTGCAATCCAGACAGGCCAACCTTCCTGTTCTAATGACATCTCTGATTTACATCGGAATGATTAATATTCTCAATGCTATTTTGCTTACACCCAAAACTCAACATTGTGTTTGGTTTAATCAGGACATGTACCTGAAGTGTTGACAGGAACTGCAGCAGCGAATCAAAGCACCGGTTAGGCCCCAGCTAGAGCATTATCGCGAGTTCTAGGCACCACAATTTAAGATGGATGTTGCAGTCTTGCAGAGGGTGCAGAGTAGATTTAGATTTAGGGTTAAGAGCCTTTAGTCATATAGAGAGTGTAGTGGAGCTGGGATTATTCTCCTTAGAGCCAAGAAAGTTAACGGGAGATTTAACTGAAATGTTCAAAGTCTTGAGAAGTTTAGGTAGAGTGAAATAGACAGAGTAAAACAGGGATAAACTGTTTCCAATGGCCAGAGGGTCAGCAGCCAGAGGGTCAGCAGCCAGAGGGTCAACAGCCAGAGGGTCAGCAATCAGAGGGTCAGCAGCCAGAGGGTCAGCAGCCAGAGGGTCAGCAGCCAGAGGGTCAGCAACCAGGGGATCAGCAGCTAGAGGGTCAGCAGCCAGAGGGTCAGCAATCAGAGGGTCAGCAGCCAGAGGGTCAGCAGCCAGAGGGTCAGCAGCCAGAGGGATACAGACTTAAGGTGATTAGCAAAAGAACGAGAGATGACATGAGGAAATCTTTTCTTTTTACAGTGAGTTGTGATCTGGAACTCGCTGCCTGAAAGAAAATTCAATAGGAACTTTCAAAAGGGAATTGGACAAATAATTGAAAGGGAAATTTACAGGACAATGGGAAAGGGTTAGGGTTAGGGTTAGGGATAGGCCTTTCAAAGAGCCAGCACAGGTATGATGGGCTGAATGGCCTCCTTCTATGTTGTATCATAGTAATGATTCCATGATCCAAATCTGCTCACAGAGGAACAAAGGAAAAGGTGGAGGCCATTCAGCCCTTCAAGCCCACTCCAACAGTCAATCAGATCACAACAGATATTGCTCCTCAGTTCCATTTCCTCGACATTGTTCCATATTCTCTTATCCAACAAACATCTCCTGATCGCAGGCTTTACAATTTCAGTTGACCCCCCCAAGACTATTGAGGAAGAGAGTTCCAGATTTCCACTTGTGTGTGTGTGTGTGTGTGTGTGAAAGAGATGCTGGGAGATTTTCCCAGATCAAGTGGACTCTTTACAACCAGATTTTAGTACAGATCCAAATTAATACAGATTTTGCTGGAACCCTGACTCCATCTCTCAGGGGCTGGGGGGGGACGTCAACAGCGAAGCTTCTAATGATCCTTACATTGAACTTTGAAAGAAAAGTCACACAAATCAGACACCTTGGCAGCTGAACATTGACTGTCAGAGACCAAGCGTCCAAAAGAAGGCTCCACTCACTGAGTCCACCAAATACAGGTCAACACAATTTCTAAAACTCACAGCATGCTTTGACGCTCCTTCTGATGCTCGGTAAGACCAGTCCACTGTCAGACGTTCGGTGATCGGGACAGACGACCTGAACTTACAGCTCAACTCCACATCCTCGTCGATAAAACCTCTCACCTTTGGAGCCATGGAAATTTCGAGAGCATCAGAGCCTGTTTAGAGGAATGCAAGGGACAAGGAAATAAGCTTGAATTTATATTGTGTCTTTTATATAAAAAAAACATATATTTTATTTTAGTACACAGCTTCTAACATCAAAATGGTTTAAACTGAGCTCGAAAATCTTATTCTACAATCACATTGACATTAACATTGTTCAATATTGTAAAAAGAAATGACACAAATTTATGAAATAAATAATTAGATGTAAATGATCCCATTTTGGAGAAGAGCATCCAACAATATTTATTCTTCAGCCAACTTCAGTGAGAAATCTGATAACCTGGTCATTGGGAGATTTTGATCTGGTTGTGGGATCTTGCTGTACACAAGTTGGCTGCTGGAGTCTTCAAATATACTTCATTAGCTGCAAACCTCTCTGGGATGTCACGAAGCCAGGAAAGGCGCTACACAAATGCAACTCTTACTTTGACCATTATTTCCCGGTTAGAGGCCAATGGGATTCAACCAATGTTCGCGTTAATTTGTGAGGGGCCCAGTTGTTGTTGTTGTTGTTGTTTTTTCTGTCCCGGGAATCGAGAGAATTAAAGAGAAACCGGGAGCGGGAGCGGGACTCACCTGGAAACAGGAGCAAAACCAGGAGGATCCGGATCGAGTCCCGGTTCGGGATCCGGATCGAGTCCCGGTTCGGGATCCGGATCGAGTCCCGGTGCCGGTCTCTCCGGCTCATCGCGCGACACCAGGTCAGACCGGAAACGGCGGCAGCTCAGAGGGAGGAGACTCACCTGGGGAGGGAGGAGCGGGGGGGGAGGGGAGACTCACCTGGGGAGTGGGGAGGGGAGGGGAGACTCACCTGGGGAGGGGGGAGGGGAGGGGAGGGGAGGGGAGGGGAGGGGAGGGGGGGGGAGGGGAGGGGGGGGGGAGGGGAGGGGGGGGGGAGGGGGGGAGGGGAGGGGAGGGGAGGGGGGAGGGGGGAGGGGAGGGGGAGACTCACCTGGGGAGGGGAGGGGGGAGGAGGGGGGAGGGGGGGAGGGGAGGGGGGGGGGGGAGGGGAGGGGGGAGGGGAGGGGAGGGGGGAGGGGAGGGGGAGACTCACCTGGGGAGGGGAGGGGGGAGGAGGGGGGAGGGGGGGAGGGGAGGGGGGGGGGGAGGGGAGGGGGGAGGGGAGGGGAGGGGGGAGGGGAGGGGAGGGGGGGGGAGGGGAGGGGGGGGGGAGGGGGGAGGGGAGGGGGAGACTCACCTGGGGAGGGGGGAGGGGAGACTCACCTGGGGAGGGGGGAGGGGAGACTCACCTGGGGAGGGGAGGAGGGAGGGGAGGGGGGAGGGGAGGAGGGAGGGGAGGGGGGAGGGGAGACTCACCTGGGTAGGGGAGGGGGGAGGGGAGGGGAGGGGAGGGGGGAGGGGAGACTCACCTGGGGAGGGGGGAGGGGAGACTCACCTGGGGAGGGGGGAGGGGAGACTCACCTGGGGAGGGGAGGGGGGAGGGGAGGGGAGGGGGGAGGGGAGGGGGGAGGGGAGAGGGGAGGGGGGAGGGGAGACTCACCTGGGGAGGGGGGAGGGGAGACTCACCTGGGGAGGGGGGAGGGGAGACTCACCTGGGGGGAGGGGAGGGGAGACTCACCTGGGGAGGGGAGGGGGGAGGGGAGGGGAGGGGGGAGGGGAGGGGAGGGGGGAGGGGAGACTCACCTGGGGAGGGGGGAGGGGAGGGGGGAGGGGAGACTCACCTGGGGAGGGGGGAGGGGAGACTCACCTGGGGAGGGGGGAGGGGAGACTCACCTGGGGAGGGGGGAGGGGAGACTCACCTGGGGAGGGGAGGAGGGAGGGGAGGGGGGAGGGGAGACTCACCTGGGGAGGAGGCAGGGGAGGGGAGACTCACCTGGGGAGGAGGCAGGGGAGGGGAGACTCACCTGGGGAGTGGGGAGGGGAGGGGAGACTCACCTGGGGAGGGGAGGGGGGAGGGGAGACTCACCTGGGGAGGGGAGGGGGGAGGGGAGACTCACCTGGGGAGGGGAGGGGGGAGGGGAGGGGAGGGGAGGGGGGAGGGGAGGGGAGGGGGAGACTCACCTGGGGAGGGGGGAGGGGAGGGGAGGGGAGGGGAGGGGGGAGGGGAGGGGAGGGGGAGACTCACCTGGGGAGGGGAGGGGGGAGGAGGGGGGAGGGGGGGAGGGGAGGGGGGAGGGGGGAGGGGGGGGAGGGGAGGGGGGAGGGGGGAGGGGGGGGAGGGGAGGGGAGGGGGGGGAGGGGAGGGGGGAGGGGGGGGAGGGGAGGGGGGAGGGGGGGGAGGGGAGGGGGGGGGAGGGGAGGGGGGAGGGGGGAGGGGAGGGGAGGGGAGGGGGAGACTCACCTGGGGAGGGGGGAGGGGAGACTCACCTGGGGAGGGGGGAGGGGGGAGGGGAGACTCACCTGGGGAGGGGGGAGGGGAGACTCACCTGGGGAGGGGAGGAGGGAGGGGAGGGGGGAGGGGAGGAGGGAGGGGAGGGGGGAGGGGAGACTCACCTGGGTAGGGGAGGGGGGAGGGGAGGGGAGGGGGGAGGGGAGGGGGGAGGGGAGACTCACCTGGGGAGGGGGGAGGGGAGACTCACCTGGGGAGGGGGGAGGGGAGACTCACCTGGGGAGGGGAGGGGGGAGGGGAGGGGAGGGGGGAGGGGAGGGGGGAGGGGAGGGGAGGGGGAGGGGAGGGGGGAGGGGAGACTCACCTGGGGAGGGGGGAGGGGAGACTCACCTGGGGAGGGGGGAGGGGAGACTCACCTGGGGAGGGGAGGGGGGAGGGGAGGGGAGGGGGGAGGGGAGGGGAGGGGGGAGGGGAGACTCACCTGGGGAGGGGGGAGGGGAGGGGGGAGGGGAGACTCACCTGGGGAGGGGGGAGGGGAGACTCACCTGGGGAGGGGGGAGGGGAGACTCACCTGGGGAGGGGAGGAGGGAGGGGAGGGGGGAGGGGAGACTCACCTGGGGAGGAGGCAGGGGAGGGGAGACTCACCTGGGGAGGGGAGGGGGGAGGGGAGACTCACCTGGGGAGGGGAGGGGGGAGGGGAGACTCACCTGGGGAGGGGAGGGGGGAGGGGAGGGGAGACTCACCTGGGGAGGGGAGGGGGGAGGGGAGGGGAGGGGGGAGGGGAGGGGAGGGGGGAGGGGAGACTCACCTGGGGAGGGGAGGGAGGAGGGGAGACTCACCTGGCGAGGGGAGGGGGGAGGGGAGGGGGAGGGGAGACTCACCTGGGGAGGGGAGGGGGGAGGGGAGGGGGGAGGGGAGACTCACCTGGGGAGGGGGGAGGGGGGAGGGGAGACTCACGGGGGGAGGGGGGAGGGGGGAGGGGAGACTCACCTGGGGAGGGGAGGGGGGAGGGGAGACTCACCTGGGGAGGGGAGGGGGGAGGGGAGACTCACCTGGGGAGGAGGCAGGGGAGGGGAGACTCACCTGGGGAGTGGGGAGGGGAGGGGATACTCACCTGGGGAGGGGAGGGGGGAGGGGAGACTCACCTGGGGAGGGGAGGGGGGAGGGGAGACTCACCTGGGGAGGGGAGGGGGGAGGGGAGGGGAGACTCACCTGGGGAGGGGAGGGGGGAGGGGAGGGGAGGGGGGAGGGGAGACTCACCTGGGGAGGGGAGGAGGGAGGGGAGACTCACCTGGGGAGGGGGGAGGGGGGAGGGGAGGGGGGAGGGGAGGGGAGACTCACCTGGGGAGGGGAGGGGAGACTCACCTGGGGAGGGGAGGAGGGAGGGGAGACTCACCTGGGGAGGGGAGGAGGGAGGGGAGACTCACCTGGGGAGGGGGGAGGGGGGAGGGGAGGGGGGAGGGGAGGGGAGACTCACCTGGGGAGGGGAGGGGAGACTCACCTGGGGAGGGGAGGAGGGAGGGGAGACTCACCTGGGGAGGGGGGAGGGGAGGGGAGACTCACCTGGGGAGGGGAGGGGAGACTCACCTGGGGAGGGGAGGAGGGAGGGGAGACTCACCTTGGGGGTGGGGGGGGAGGGGAGGGGAGACTCACCTGGGGAGGGGAGGAGGGAGGGGAGACTCACCTTGGGGGCGGTGGGGGGGAGGGGAGGGGAGACTCACCTGGGGAGGGGGAGGGGAGGGGAGGGGAGACTCACCTGGGGAGGGGGAGGGGAGGGGAGGGGAGAGGAGAGGGGAGGGGAGACTCACCTGGGGGGGGGGGGCGGGACTCACGGTGGGGGGGGGGAGGGGGGCTCATCTGGAAGGTGGGAGGGGGAACAATAACCTGTGGAGGAGGGGGAGAGGAAAAACTTACCCCGGAAGGGGGGGGGGGGTCTCACCTGGGGAGTGGGAGGTGGGAGAGGCTCTCAAGAGTGGGAGTTTCACCTGGGGGGAGGAGGGAGACTCACCGGGGGAGGAGGGAGACTCACCGGGGGAGGAGGGAGACTCACCGGGGGAGGGGGGAGACTCACCGGGGGAGGGGGGAGACTCACCTGGGGGAGGAGGAGCACCATCTGGGCAGGAGAGGGGGGAGATTCAACTGGGGGAAGGGTAACGGGGGGCAACTACCTTGGGGAGACTCACCTGTGTGAGCAAGGGGGCAGCCTCACCTGGGTCACGCTCAAGCCTAAACTAAAATGTGAGGTGTGATGGTGTTGTAGTGGTAATGCCACTGAACTAGTAATCTAGAGGCCCAGGTTAATGCTCTGGGTCATGGGTTCAAATCCCACTGTTTATTCAATTAATAAATCTAGAATATAATGTTTGTCTCAGTAATGGTGACCTGTCATCGATTGTCTTAAAAACCCATCTGGTTCACTAACGTCCATTAGGGAAGGTAATCTGCCATCCTTACCTGGTCTGGCCTACATGTGGCTCTAGACCCACAGCAATGTGGTTGACTCTCTACTGCCCTCAGTTCAAGGGCATCAGGCATAGACAACAAATGTTGGTCTCGTCAGAGAACCCCCATCCCATAGAGAATAAAGGAAAAAATAGTGAAAAACCCCAAATTGGTGAGTAGCCAATCCCCAGGTGCTTATTGGAAACACAATCCAGATGTAGTTATTGGGGTTACAATCGGGATGTAATTATTGGGGTTACAATCGGGATGCAGTTATTGGGGTTACAATCGGGATGCAGTTATTGGGGTTACAATCGGGATGTAGTTATTGGGGTTACAATCGGGATGTAGTTATTGGGATTACAATCGGGATGTAGTTACCTCCCAACTCAATATATTGAACTTGAGGAAATTCTGGGCTAAAAGTCGACAATATTTGACCTGTCCAATCACAGCAAGGCAGCATTCACTTATATAAATTGAACATTGATCTGTCTAGTGTTGGGGTCAGAATGCATCTTGACCATTGAACTCGGTGTTGGGGTCAGAGTACAACCATTGAACCCAGGTCCAGTAACCAAGCCGTTTGGGAGATGCTCAGGTTTGGAGTTGAAGCAGTGAAAACCTGGTGGCTGTTCCTCCCTTTTAGAGCACCTGAGATATCGGGAAACAACAAGAGGAAGGTGGGTTATGATGGGCATTTTATTGAAATTTAAAAAAAATTCGTTCATGGGATGTGGGCTTCGCTGGCTAGGCCAGCATTTATTACCCATCCCTAGTTGCCCTTCAGAAAGTGGCGGTGAGCTGCCTTCTTGAACCGCTGCAGTCCATGTGGTGTAGGTACACCCACAGTGCTGTTAGGGAAGGGGGGAGTCCCAGGATTTTGACACAGCGACAGTGAAGGAACGGGGATATATTTCCAAGTCAGAATGGTGAGTGACTTGGAGGGGAACTTCCAGGTGGTGGTTTTAAGAACAAAGAACAAAGAAAAGTACAGCACAGGAACAGGCCCTTCGGCCCTCCAAGCCTGCGCCGATCATATTGCCCGTCAACTAAAACATTTTGCACTTCCGGGGTCCGTATCCCTCCATTTCCATCCTATTCATGTATTTGTCAAGCTGCCTCTTAAACACCACTATCGTACCTGCTTCCACCACCTCCTCTGGCAGCGAATTCCAGACACTCACTACCCTCTGCGTAAAAAACTTGCCCCACACATCTCCTCTATAGTTTTCTCCTCTCACCTTAAATCTATGTCCCCTAGTAATTGACTCTTCCACCCTGGGAAAAAGCTTCTGACTATCTACTCTGTCCATGCCACTCATAATTTTGTAAACTTCTACCAAGTCTCCCCTCAATCTCCGTCGCTCTAGTGAGAACAATCCGAGTTTCTCAAACCTCTCCTCATAGCTAATAACCTCCAGACCAGGCAGCATCCTGGTAAACCTCCTCTGCACCCTCTCCAACACCTCCATATCCTTCTGGTAATGTGGTGACCAGAATTGCACGCAATATTCCAAGTGTGGCCTAACCAAGGTTCTATATAGCTGCTGCATGACTTCCCAGCTTTTATACTCAAACCCCTGCCAATGAATGCAAGCATGCCATATGCCTTCCTGACTACCTTATCCACCTGCGTTGCCACTTTCAGTGACCTGTGGACCTGTACACCCAGATCCCTCTGCCCATCGATACACTTAAGGATTCTGCCATTTGCTGTATAAATCCTGCCTGTATTATACCTTCCAAAATGCATTACCTCGCATTTGTCCGGATTAAACTCCATCTGCCATTTCTCCGCCCAAGTCTCCAACCAATCTATATCCCGTTGTATCCTTTGACAATCCTCTTCACTATCTGCAACTCCTCCAACCTTAGTGTCATCTGCAAACTTACTAATTAGCCCAGTTACATTTTCCTCCAAATCATTTATGTATACTACAAACAGCAAAGGTCCCAGCACTGATCCCTGCGGAACTCCACTAGTCACAGCTCTCCATTCAGAAAAGCACCCTTCCACTGCTACCCTCTGTCTTCTATGACCAAGCCAATTCTGTATCCATCTTGCCAGCTCACCTCTGATCCCGTCTGACTTTACCTTCTGTACCAGTCTGCCATGAGGGACCTTGTCAAAGACCTTACTGAAATCCATGTAGATAACATCCACTGCCCTTCCATCGTCGA
Source organism: Cetorhinus maximus (assembly GCF_964194155.1). NCBI lineage: Eukaryota > Metazoa > Chordata > Chondrichthyes > Lamniformes > Cetorhinidae > Cetorhinus > Cetorhinus maximus. The sequence continues at coordinate 56,255 of NW_027597441.1, forward strand.
TCATCTTTGTCACTTCCTCGAAAAACTCGATCAAGTTAGTGAGACACGACCTCCCCTTCACAAAACCATGCTGCCTCTCACTAATGCACCCATTTGCTTCCAAATGGTAGTAAATCCTGTCACGAAGAATCTTCTCCAATAATTTCCCTATCACTGACGTAAGGCTCACCGGCCTGTAATTTCCTGGATTATCCCTGCTACCCTTCTTAAACAATGGAACAACATTGGCCATTCTCCAGTCCTCTGGGACCTCACCCGTGTTCCCATGTGTCTGCTGCCCTTGTCCTTTTAGTTGGTAGTGGTCGTGAGTTTGGAAGGTACTGTCTAAGGAGCCTTGGTGAATTCCTGCAGTGCATCTTGTAGATGGTACACACTGCCGCTACTGTGCGTCGGTGCTGAAGGGAGTGAATGTTTGTGGATGTGGTACCAATCAAGTGGGCTGCTTTGTCCTGGATGGTGTCAAGCTTCTTGAGTGTTGTGGGAGCTGTGCTCATCCAGGCAAATAGGGACTATTCCATCACACTCCTGACTTGTGCCTTGTAGATGGTGGACAGGCTTTGGGGAGTCAGGAGGTGAGTTACTCACAGCAGGATTCCTAGCCTCTGACCTGCTCTTGTAGCTACAGTATTTTATGGTTAGTCCAGTTCAGTTTCTGGTCAATGGTAACCCTCCAGGATGTTGATAGTAGGGGATTCAGTGATGGTAATGCCATTTAACATCAAAGAGCAATGGTTGGATTCTCTCTTGTTGGAGATGGTCATTGCCTGACACTTGTGTGGCGCGAATGTTACTTGCCACTTGTCAGCACAAGCCTGGACATTGTACAGGTCTTGCTGCATTTGACATGGACTGCTTCAGTATCTGAGGAGTCATGAATGGTGCTAAACATTGTGCAATCATCAGTGAACACCCCCACTTCTGACCTTATGATGGAAGGAAGGTCATCGACGAAGCAGCTGAAGATGGTTGGGCTGAGGACACTACCCTGAGGAACTCCTGCAGTGATGTCCTGGAGCTGAGATGACTGACCTCCAACAACCACAACCATCTTCCTTTGTGCTAGGTATGACTCCAACCAGCAGAGAGTTTTCCCCTTGATTCCCATTGACTCTAGTTTTGCTAGGGCTCCTTGATGCCGCACTCAGTCAAATGTTGCCTTGATGTCATGGGCAGTCACTCTCACCTCACCTCAGGAGTTCAGCTCTTTTGTCCATGTTTAAAACAAGGCTGTAATGAGGTCAGGAGCTGAGTGACCCTGGCAGAACTCAAACTGGGCATCAGTGAGCAGGTTATTGCTAAGCAAGTGCCGCTTGATAGCACTGTTGATGACCCCTTCTATTACTTGACTAATGACCGAAAGTAGACTGATGGGGCAGTAATTGGCCAGGTTGGATTTGTCCTGCTTTTTGTGTACAGGACATACCTGGACAATTTTCCACATAGCTGGGTAGATGCCAGTGTTGTAGCTGTACTGGAACAGCTTGGCTAGTGGCATGGCAACTTCTGGAGCACAAGTCTTCAGTACTATTGCTGGAATATTATCAGGGCCCATAGCCTTTGCATTATCCAGTTCCTTCAGCTGTTTCTTGATATCACGTGGAGTAAATTGAAACAAAAACAAAAATAGCTGGAAAAACTCAGCAGGTCTGACAGCATCTGCGGAGAGGAACACAATTAATGTTTCAAGTCCGTATGACTCTTCAACAGAACTAAGGAAATATAGAAATGAGTTGAAATATAAGCTGGTTGAGGGGGGTGGGACAGGTTGCAGAGAGAAGAGCAGTACTTCTTCAAGGTAGGCATTCCTGGAAGAGCAGTGGAATAAATTGAGTTGGCTGAAGACTGACATCTGTGATGCTGGGGACCTCCGGAGGAGGCCGAAATGGATCATCCACTCAGCGCTTCTGGCTGAAGATTGGAACAAATACTTCAGCCTATCTTTTGCGCTGATGTGCTGGGCTCCTCCATCATTGAGGATGGGGATATTTGTGGAGCCTCCTGCTCCAGTAAGTTGTTTAATTGTCCACCACCATTCACGACTGGATGTGGCAGGACTGCAGAGCTTAGATCTGATCTATTGGTTGTGGAATCGCTTAGCTCTGTCTATCACTTGCTGCTTATGCTGTTTGGCACGCAAGTAGTCCTGTGTTATAGCTTTAGCAGGTTGACACCTTACTTTTAGGTATGTCTGGTGCTGCTCCTGGCATGCCCTCCTGCACTCTTCATTGAACCAGGGTTGATCCCCTGGCTTGATGGTAATGGTAGAGTAGGGGATATGTTGGGCCATGAGGTTACAGATTGTGTTCGAGTACAATTCTGCTGCTGCTGATGGTCCACAGCACCTCATGGATGCCCAGTCTTGAGTTGCTAGATCTGTTTGAAATCTATCCCATTTAGCACGGTGTTAGTGCCACACAGCACGATGGAGGATATCCTCAATGTGAAGGCAGGACTTTATCTCCACAATGACTGTACAGTGGTCACTCCGACCGATACTGTCATGGACAAATGCATCTGTGGCAGGCAGGTTGGTGAGGATGAGGTCGTGTGTTTTTCCCTCTTGTTGGTTCCCTCACCACCTGCCGCAGACCCAGTCTAGCAGCTATGTCGTTTAGGACTCGGCCAGCTCGGTCAGTAGTGGTGCTACCGAGCCACTCTTGGTGATGGACATTGAAGTCCTCACCCAGAGTACATTCTGCACCCTTGTCACCCTCAGTGCTTCCTCCAAATGGTATTCAACATGGAGAGGCACTGATTCATCGGCTGAGGGTGAGCGGTACGTGGTAATCAGCAGGAGGTTTCCTTGCCCAAGTTTGACCTGATGCCATAAGACTTCATGGGGTCTGGAGTCGATGTTGAGGACTCCCAGGCAACTTCCTCCCGACTGTATACCACTGTGCCGCCACCTCTGCTGGGCCTGTCCTGCTGGTGGGACAGGACATACCCAGGGATGGTGATGGTGGTGTCTGGGACATTATCCGTAAGGTATGATTCCGTGAGGATGACTATGTCGGGCTGTTGCTTGACTAGTCTGTGAGATAGCTCTCCCAATTTTGGCACAAGCCCCCAGATGTTAATAAGGACGACTTTTCAGGGTCGACAGGGCTGAGATTGCCTTTGTCATTTCTGGTGCCGAGGTCGATTCTGGGTGGTCCGTCTGGTTTCATTCCCTTTATGTGACTTTGTAGTGATTTGTTACAACTGTGTGGCTTGCTAGGCCATTTCAGAGTTAATCACACCACATGTAGGCCAGACCAGGTAAGGATGACAGGTTTCCTTCCCTAAAGGACAGTAGTGAACCAGATGGGTTTTTACAACAATTGACAATAGTTTCATGGTCATCATTAGACTTTTAATTCCAGATTTTTATTGAATTCAAATTCCACCATCTGCCAAGGTGGGATTCAAACCCAGGTCCCCAGAGCATTACCCTGGGTCTCTGGATTAGTAGTCCAGCAACAATACCAATTGCCTCCCCTTTCAGCCATTCAGCCCCTCAAGGCGATTCTCCTATCCAATGAAATCATGGCTGATCTGTATCTTAACTCTATGCACTGGGTTCCATATCCTTTTATACCCTTGGTTGGCAAGGGCTTAATTATTCGATACAAGACTTAAAGAATATTAATTGAATTTGCATTTACTGCTTTTTGTGGGAGAGAGTTCCAAACTTCTACAGTCCTTTGCATGAAGAAGTGTTTCCTAATTTCTGTCCTAAATGTTCTAATTCTGATTTTAAGGTTATGTTCTAAACTCTCCCATTAGCAGTAAAAGTTTTTCTCTATCTAGCTATCAATTCTGAGGATTTGAAAATTCTCAGACAAAGCATTTGAGATAGTTAACTGAGGGTTGGGTAAGCATTTGAAAATTAAGAGTATAAAAGGATATGAGGAGATGGTGACGGAAATGAGAATAAGAGCTGAAAAGCTAGTACTGCTAGAAACTTGATGGGCTGAACAGCCTCCTTTGAAGCTGTCCTTTCCATGACATGAAGCACTAAAACAAACTCGTTCAGTCAAACAGAAGATTTTACACATGGATTGTTTGTTTAAATCTATCAATAACTAACTAGAGCCTTACTTTTTTCCCATTCCAGGACCACAGTTTGCATGTGCTAGCCTGTGACTTTAACCTTCGCCGGTACTGCTATCTTTGGTTCCTTGTGTAGCTGGACACCATGTGGAACAGGGCAGTGCCCAAAACTCATTAATTAGCAGATGTGCAGCCAGATAGAAATGGGAAAACTTTGATCTGTGGAACTGAGTACATTTCAGCAATTAGCCAGGATTGAGGCATTTCCTGTCATTACTGAACTAAACAGCAACACACTTAGCGGAAAGAAATATAAGAAAACATCAGACACAGTAAAAAAAAACCAAATTCAACACAAAGAATCAGATATTAGCCAATAGGAGAGATTTGAATGTTTTGTATCTGGGATAACAGATATCCAGGAGTGAGTTACAGACTGGAATCTAATCGAGGGGTTCGGGGTGGTTTATATATAGAATAACAGATACCCGGGAGTGAGTTACAGACTGGAATCTAATCGAGGGGCTCGGGTGGTTTATATATAGAATAACAGATACCCGGAAATGAGTTACAGACTGGAATCTAATTGAGGGGGTTTATATATAGAATAACAGATACCCGGAAGTGAGTTACAGACTGGAATCTAATCGAGGGGTTTGGGGTGGTTTATATATAAAATAACAGATACCCGGGAGTGAGTTACAGACTGGAATCTAATCGAGGGGTTCGGGGGGTTTTTATATAGAATAACAGATACCCGGGAGTGAGTTACAGACTGGATTCTAATCGAGGGGTTCAGGGTGGTTTATATATAAATAACAGATACCCGGGAGTGAGTTACAGACTGGAATCTAATCGAGGGGTTCAGGGTGGTTTATATATAGAATAACAGATACCCGGGAGTGAGTTACAGACTGGAATCTAATCGAGGGGTTCAGGGTGGTTTATATATAGAATAACAGATACCCGGGAGTGAGTTACCCACTGGAATCTAATCGAGGGGTTCGGGGGGTTTATATATAGAATATCAGATACCCGGGAGTGAGTTACAGACTGGAATCTGATCGGGGGGGGCTTCGGTGTGGTTTATATATAGAATAATAGATACCCGGGAGTCAGATACAGACTGGAATCTAATCGAGGGGTTCGGTGTGGTTTATATATAGAATAACAGATACCCGGGAGTGAGTTACAGACTGGAATCTAATCGAGGGGTTCGGGGGGTTTATATATAGAATAACAGATACCCGGGGGTCAGATACAGACTGGAATCTAATCGAGGGGTTCGGGGTGGTTTATATATAGAATAACAGATACCCGGGAGTGAGTTACAGACTGGAATCTGATCGGGGGGGAGGGGTTCGGGGTGGTTTATATATAAATAACAGATACCCGGGAGTGAGTTACAGACTGGAATCTAATCGAGGGGTTCGGGGTGGTTTATATATAAATAACAGATACCCGGGAGTGAGTTACAGACTGGAATCTAATCGAGGGGTTCGGGGGGTTTATATATAGAATAACAGATACACGGGAGTGAGTTACAGACTGGAATCTGATCGGGGGGTGGGTTCGGGGTGGTTTATATATAAATAACAGATACCCGGAAGTGAGTTACAGACTGGAATCTAATCGAGGGGTTCGGGAGGTTTATATATAGAATAACAGATACCCGGGAGTGAGTTACAGACTGGAATCTAATCGAGGGGTTCGGGGGGTTTATATATAGAATAACAGATACCCGGGAGTGAGTTACAGACTGGAATCTAATCGAGGGGTTTGGTGTGGTTTATATATAAATATCAGATACCCGGGAGTGAGTTACAGACTGGAATCTAATCGAGGGGTTCGGGGTGGTTTATATATAGAATAACAGGTACCCGGGAGTGAGTTACAGACTGGAATCTAATCGAGGGGTTCGGTGGGGTTTATATATAGAATAACAGATACCCGGGAGTGAGTTACACACTGGAATCTAATCAAGGGTTTCGGTGGGGTTTATATATAGAATATCAGATACCCGGGAGTGAGTTACAGACTGGAATCTAATCGAGGGGTTCGGGGTGGTTTATATATAAAATAACAGATACCTGGGAGTGAGTTACAGACTGGAATCTGATCGGGGGGTCCGGTGTGGTTTATATATAGAATAACAGATACCCGGGAGTGAGTAACAGACTGGAATCTAATCGAGGGGTTCGGGGTGGTTTATATATAAATAACATATACCCGGGAGTGAGTTACAGACTGGAATCTAATCGAGGGGTTCGGGGTGGTTTATATATAAATAACAGATACCCGGAAGTGAGTTATAGACTGGAATCTAATCGAGGGGTTCGGGGTGGTTTATATATAATAACAGATACCCGGGAGTGAGTTACAGACTGGAATATAATCGAGGGGTTCGGGGTGGTTTATATATAGAGTAACAGATACCCGGGAGTGAGTTACAGACCGGTTTGAAAAGTGGCAGATAGAATGCATTTTGCTGAGCAAAAGGAGCAGTGATTATACCAGGAATTGCTCGGTTCAGTGCTGTTTCCGTACCCTCCCCTTCTTCAACTTCTCCAATCTAATTTTGAATGTTGACGCACTTTCTGCCTCTACCACTAATCCTGTCAGTGAATCCCTCACAATCACTGTGTGAGGAGCTTTCCCCAAGACCGATTGCTATTTGTTAATTTGACCATTGTTGCTGTCATAATATGGGTATTTTGCTGCTATAAACTTAGTAACATTGGGTTTGCATTGGTCTAATCCCTCCCTAGATTATACCTCGCATCCACCTCAGTCACAACCCATCTCACCCTGGGCTAGATTAACCAAATGCAAAACTTTTCCCTTCCTGAAATTACCTCAGGAAAATCAACTCATTATCATTTTTATCATTAACACGAGTATTCTGTTTCAAACCAATTTTTTAAAAATCTGTGTCTCTAAATTAGTCTGTTAAATACCGTCAAATTAGTTAAAGTGATGTCAAGGTTAATAATCTACTCAACAGCTGAAGCAGTGTAAATAATTAGGACTCCACAGGGGTTCAGTCTCTCAATGCAGAAGTTCAAGATGTGGGCAACGGACTGACTTGGTTGATCATAGTCACAGATCTCCAACTATAAGTACTGCCCCCACCATATGAATAAAAAAGTGATGGGCAGGCTGGAAACTCTGGCTGTGACAAACTTGCTGACATACAGATTCTCTGTTGCAAGTTCAGTGATTAATATGTTGCAGTTACTTGTTTAAACTGTCTGAAATCTGAGCTCACCTCGTGATCCAGTAGAACTGGAAGAACAGAATTTACTGGGAGGGAGGAGACTTGTTGTCAAGGCACCATTTGCAAAATAAAATGTAGAATGGGTGGGCTTGGATCATCTCACAGCGATACACAGAAGAATCCCAAAACCAAGTCCTCTGATTTAATTACTGACCTACTTGATCTGCAATCCTGGGACAATGGGAATGGGACTGCTCCCTTTATTTTACACCCCTCTGAAATTAACTCTAAATGCTTGTGTTGTCTCTCTCTCCCCTTTCCCCTCTCAAATCTGATATAAAATGTGATAATATAATCGCAGTTGACTGGGTCAGACTCTTAGCTAATTCTGGCTCATTACTCAACACTGAATCTAGTCTTTCCTGTTCCCTTGTTGGTTCCAAAATATAAAACTATCCTGATGTAGAAATTTATTGTCTTTACTACTATTCTAGTGTGAAGATAAGTCTTCACATTAAAACCACGTGGTTTTTATGATTAGGGGTCCATGGTCTTGATATTTATACATTTCCCTGACTATAGCACTGTTGCTCTGTAGACCCTCTTCCTTTGCTCTTGTTGAGCTCTGAACAGTGTTTGTTCTTCCTGATTGCCAAAGGAAACCCCTCTCTGCCCTGTTCTAATCTTCTCTTTATCAATATTATTACTTGCCCTGGATTTTCAAATTCCCTGTCCTTTCTATAGATCCAAGGAAAAACCAGTAAAACTTGGGAAATGACTGGTATTGGTCCTAACAGGAGTTCCATTTTAAAGTATACAAGACCAGTTTGGACCAATTCTAGTCATTTCCAGGTTTTACTGGTTTTTCCTTCTGGTTATATCCTGGAATATTTGGATGATGGTCATGCCCAGTTTGTAGCCAGGTCTCTGTAATGGCCACCAACATCCATAACCTCTGTTCTTCCGAAATATTGGTTTTATTAATTATGCTGCGTATATTCTGGACAGACCAATATCGGCTTAACTGTACCATACTTGCTCTGATAGTCGGTTTCTCACACTTTAGATTGCTGATACTTTGTACATTGTTACACCAAAAATTTGACACATTTCCAACACACCATTTTTAGCAAGTGCTTTATTATTAATTCCAATAACCTTTCCTGTTCCTAGAGCATTCATATTTTCTTTATTTCCTTTGTAATCTGACCTTTGACCTCTGTTTTTTAACCTTTCGATTATTATCATTCACCCACTCTATGCCTCCTCTAAGCCCCCACTTTTATGAACTGAAGGTCCTTACTGCAGTTCTATTTATCCTTTCTGCACTGCCTGTGCGGGGTGGGACCAGTGGGGTGAGCCTGGGAATGTCCCTGAGGCGCGGAGCTGTCTCAGGGAGATGAAGAGTTTTCAAAGAAAATAATAAAGATTAGAAAAATGTTATAAAACATGTCCCCTCATGTGACTCTGTCATATGAGTAGGGACATGTTATAAGTGAAATTTTTAAAAAATTATTTCATTTTTATTTGATGCTGGGAACCTCATCCCACCCGTGGATGAGGTTTTGAAAAAAATGCAAAGGCCGCTTGGCCTTTTCGCTTGCAAGTCAACCATTAGGTTGGACGGGCAGCGAAAAATTTAAGTTAATTGATACTTTAATGGCCTTAATAGGCCTTTTAATTGTCGGCGGGCGTGCTGCCGGCTCCCATGTGCGCCCGCCAACAGAACTATTGCGGGAGTGAGCGTTGGCGTTGGGATCCTCGCCAATGCCGTCGCCCATCATTTCACGCTCAAGCGGGTCGGGTGCACCCCCCACCCACTGAGGTAAAAATTCAGCCCCATGAAACCACTGCCGATTGTCGTAAAAACCCATCTGGTTCACTAATGTCCTTTAGGGAAGGAAATCTGCTGTCCTTACCTGGTCTGGCCTACATGTGACTCCAGACCCACAGCAATGTGGTTGACTCTTAAATACCCTCTGAACAAGGGCAATTAGGGATGGGCAATAAATGCTGGCCTAGCCAGCGACGCCCACATCTCATGACCAAATTAAAATAAAAAGTTCCTCTACAGCTGTACAGGGCATTGGTGAGACTACATCTGCAGTATTGTGTATAGTTTTTGTCTCCTTACTTCAGAAAAGATACAATCACATTAGAAGCAGTTCAGAGAAGGTTCATTTGACTGATTCCTAAGATGAAGGGCTTATCCTACAAGGAAAGGTTGGACAGGCTGGGCCTGTATCCATTGGAATTCAGAAGAATGAGAGGTGATCTTATTGATCATAAGATCCTGAGGGGACTTGACAAGGTGGATGCTGAGAGGATGTTTCCCCTTGTGGGAGAGACTAGAACTAGGGGACACAGTTTAAACATAAGAGCTCTCCCATTTAAAACGGAGATGAGGAGAAATTTTTTCACAGAACGTCGTTAGTCTGTGGAATTCTCATCCCCAAAGATTGATGGAGGCAGGGCCTTTGAATGTTTTTAAGACTGAATTAGATTTTTGATTGACAAGGGAGTTAAGAGTTATGGGAGGTAGACAGGGAAGCAGAGTTGAGGCCACAATCAGAGCAGCCAAGCTCTAATTAAACTCGAGGAGCTGAATGGCCTACTCCTACTCCTAACTCATATGTTCACAAGTTCCAGGGTCCTTTGTGTGAAAGTGGTTTTCTGATTTCACTCCTAAATTATCAAGCTCTAGGTTTATGCCTCAAAAACATCAGGCTTTGTTAAGACACCATTTAACAGAAAGATTAAAGTAAATTATGTTAATCATTGCTCAATGTGGAGCATTCTCAGCTCAGGGTTAAAAGGTTGTGGGTTTAATCCCCATTCCAAATACATCCAAGCTGACCCCCCAGTGCAGTACTGAGGGAGTGCTGCAATGTTGGAGGTGCTGTCTCTGAGGGAGTGCTGCATTGTTGGAGGTGCTGTCTCTGAGGGAGTGCTGCAATGTTGGAGGTGCTGTCTCTGAGGGAGTGCTGCATTGTTGGAGGTGCTGTCTCTGAGGGAGTGCTGCATTGTTGGAGGTGCTGTCTCTGAGGGAGTGCTGCAATGTTGGAGGTGCTGTCTCTGAGGGAGTGCTGCATTGTTGGAGGTGCTGTCTCTGAGGGAGTGCTGCAATGTTGGAGGTGCTGTCTCTGAGGGAGTGCTGCAATGTTGGAGGTGCTGTCTCTGAGGGAGTGCTGCAATGTTGGAGGTGCTGTCTCTGAGGGAGTGCTGCAATGTTGGAGGTGCTGTCTCTGAGGGAGTGCTGCGATGTTGGAGGTGCTGTCTCTGAGGGAGTGCTGCAATGTTGGAGGTGCTGTCTCTGAGGGAGTGCTGCATTGTTGGAGGTGCTGTCTCTGAGGGAGTGCTGCAATGTTGGAGGTGCTGTCTCTGAGGGAGTGCTGCAATGTTGGAGGTGCTGTCTCTGAGGGAGTGCTGCATTGTTGGAGGTGCTGTCTCTGAGGGAGTGCTGCAATGTTGGAGGTGCTGTCTCTGAGGGAGTGCTGCAATGTTGGAGGTGCTGTCTCTGAGGGAGTGCTGCAATGTTGGAGGTGCTGTCTCTGAGGGAGTGCTGCAATGTTGGAGGTGCTGTCTCTGAGGGAGTGCTGCAATGTTGGAGGTGCTGTCTCTGAGGGAGTGCTGCATTGTTGGAGGTGCTGTCTCTGAGGGAGTGCTGCAATGTTGGAGGTGCTGTCTCTGAGGGAGTGCTGCAGATGCAACATTAGACTGAGGCCCTGCCTGCTCTCTTGGGTGGATGTAACAGACCCCATGTTACTTGTTCCAAGAAGAGCCGGGCAATATTATCCCTGAAACAACATCACAAAAACAAATTATCCGGTCACAGGGGCCAGTGGGGCTGCGTAGACCCCTGTCCGCCATCCACCTGCCTCCCCTCACCCCCGCCCCCCCCATCTCCCCCTCCCCCCATCTCCCCCTCCCCCCCTGCCTCCCCTCACCCCCGCCCACATCTCCCCTGCCCCCCATCTCCCCCTCCCATCAACCCCGCCCCCCATCTCCCCCTCCCCCCATCTCCCCCTGCCCCCATCTCACCTGCCCCCATCTCCCCCGACACCCATCTCCCCCGTGCACCCCCACCCCCAACCCCTGGCCCCATCCTCCCGCCCCCCTCTCCCCTGAACCACCATCCCCAATGGCCTCTCCCCCACCCCACACTCCCCTGCGGTCCCACCCCCTCCCCCTCTCACGAACACCCCCTGCCCCTCTCCCCCACACCCCCTCCCCCTCACCCCCACACCTCCTCTCCCCCACATCCCCTCCCCTTCTCCTACACACCCCCTCCCCCTCTCCCCCACATCCCCTCCCCTTCTCCTACACACCCCCTCCCCCTCTCCCCAATCCCCCTACCCCTACCCCCTGCCCCTTCTCCCCCGCCCCCTCTGCCCCCCTTCTCCCCCGCCCCCTCCTCCCCCTGCCCCCTTCTCCCCCTGCCCCCTCCTCCCCATCCTCCCCCTGCCCCCACTGTCTCCCCCGTCCCCCTCTCCTCCTGCCCCCCATTCTCTGTCCCCCCTCCTCCTACACCCCCACCCTGATACCGAGGTTTGGTTCAGATGTTCAGGGCAGGAGGATAATCAAAACTGAAGCTAATTCCTGATAGAAAATAAAAACCCAGAGTTTGTGTTAAAATGTGATTTATTGTTCAATGTTTTATTGTAAATATGAAAATGTGCATTTTAAATGGGTACATAGCCAAGTCATAGCGTCTGAACAATAAAAATACAAATCTTTTTTACATATCTTAAAATAATTTTAAATTCCCTGGATTATTTTAAAATACAACAGCTGAATATTTACATAATTCTAACAGTCACCTTTCGATACTCAACCTTTAACATCGACCTCTCACCCCTCCCTCCTCTCCTGTTACATTGAAGAATGAACCAACCTGAAATCTAAATGTCTTTTAGAAAACGTGAAGCACCCTGTTAGTAATAAAGAACCAGACTCTGCTCAGTGATTAATCCGATCAGGGTCCAGTGCTGTGTGGCACAGAGTCTCACCCGGATCCAGTGCAGAGTGGCACAGCGTCTCTATCCGGATCCAGTGCAGAGTGGCACAGGATCTCAATCCGGATTCAGTGCAGAGTGGCACAGGATCTCAATCCGGATCTAGTGCAGAGTGGCACAGGATCTCAATCTGGATCCAGTGCAGTGTGGCACAGGATCTCAATCCGGATCCAGTGCAGAGTGGCACAGGATCTCAATCTGAATCCAATGTAGTGTGGCACAGGGTCTCGATCTAGATCCAGTGCAGTGGGGCACAGGGTCTTGATCTAGATCCAGTGCAGTGTGGCACAGGGTCTCAATCCAGATCCAGTGCAGAGTGGCACAGGATCTCAATCCGGATCCAGTGCAGAGTGGCACAGGATCTCAATCCGGATCTAGTGCAGAGTGGCACAGGATCTCAACCTGGATCCAGTGCAGTGTGGCACAGGATCTCAACCTGGATCCAGTGCAGTGTGGCACAGGATCTCAATCCGGATCCAGTGCAGAGTGGCACAGGATATCAATCTGAATCCAATGTAGTGTGGCACAGGGTCTCGATCTAGATCCAGTGCAGTGTGGCACAGGGTCTTGATCTAGATCCAGTGCAGTGTGGCACAGGGTCTCGTCCAGGATCCAGTGCTGTGTGGCACAGGGTCTCAATCCAGATCCAGTGCAGAGTGGCACAGGATCTCAATCCGGATCCAGTGCAGAGTGGCACAGGATCTCAATCCGGATCTAGTGCAGAGTGGCACAGGATCTCAACCTGGATCCAGTGCAGTGTGGCACAGGATCTCAACCTGGATCCAGTGCAGTGTGGCACAGGATCTCAATCCGGATCCAGTGCAGTGTGGCACAGGATCTCAATCCGGATCCAGTGCAGAGTGGCACAGGATCTCAATCTGAATCCAATGTAGTGTGGCACAGGGTCTCGATCTAGATCCAGTGCAGTGTGGCACAGGGTCTTGATCTAGATCCAGTGCAGTGTGGCACAGGGTCTCGTCCAGGATCCAGTGCTGTGTGGCACAGGGTCTCAATCCGGATCCAGTGCAGCGTGGCACAGGATCTCAATCCGGATCCAGTGCAGAGTGGCACAGGATCTCAATCCGGATCTAGTGCAGAGTGGCACAGGATCTCAACCTGGATCCAGTGCAGTGTGGCACAGGATCTCAACCTGGATCCAGTGCAGTGTGGCACAGGATCTCAATCCGGATCCAGTGCAGAGTGGCACAGGATCTCAATCTGAATCCAATGTAGTGTGGCACAGGGTCTCGATCTAGATCCAGTGCAGTGTGGCACAGGGTCTCGGCCAGGATCCAGTGCTGTGTGGCACAGTGTCTCAATCTGGATCCAGTGCAGTGTTGCACAGGATCTCAATCCGGATCCAGTGCAGTTTGGCACAGGATCTCAATCCAGATCCAGTGCAGTGTGGCACAGGGTCTCGATCCAGATTCAGTGCTGTGTGGCACAGTGTCTCAACCTGGGTCCAGTGCAATGTGGCACAGAGTCTAGATCCAGATCCGGTGCAGGATGGCACATAGACTCGATCTGAATCCAGTGCACTGTGGCACAGAGTCTAGATCCAGATCCGGTGCAGGATGGCACATAGACTCGATCTGAATCCAGTGCAGCGTGGCACAGAGTCTAGATCTGGATCCAGTCGACTCTGGGGTTTGTACTGAGTGGGGCTGAGGCAGCAGCTGGGTAGCTACAGGAGGGTAAAGAGCCAGGGAATATCCTTCAGGACAAAACCAGACCTTCGTAATTCACTGCCTCCGGGAGGGGATGAATAGGAAAAAATAAACTGAAGAAAGAGAATAGATGCAGATGGAGAAAGTGAAACTTTGCTGTGGTTAATAGTTCACATTGTGTGGAAGATCCTCCAATTGGGAACTTTATTAATAATTCATCCTCAGAAAGTGAGCTTCATTCACAAGGCCAGGATTTATTGGTGATGGTGAGTGGGCTCCCTGAGCGGGATACCCGGGATACCCGGAGCGGGTTATCCGGAGCGGGTTATCCGGAGCGGGATACCCGGAGCGGGTTATCCAGAGCGGGATACCCGGAGCGGGATATCCGGAGCGGGTTATCCGGAGCGGGTTATCCGGAGCGGGATACCCGGAGCGGGTTATCCGGAGCGGGTTATCCGGAGCGGGATACCCGGAGCGGGTTATCCGGAGCAGGATACCCGGAGCGGGTTATCCGGAGCGGGTTGTCCGGAGCGGGTTATCCAGAGCGGGATACCCGGAGCGGGTTATCCGGAGCAGGATACCCGGAGCGGGTTATCCGGAGCGGGTTGTCCGGAGCGGGTTATCCGGAGCGGGATACCCGGAGCGGGTTACCCGGAGCGGGTTATCCGGAGCGGGTTATCCGGAGCGGGATACCCGGAGCGGGTTATCCGGAGCGGGTTGTCCGGAGCGGGTTATCCGGAGCGGGATACCCGGAGCGGGTTATCCGGAGCGGGTTACCCGGAGCGGGATACCCGGAGCGGGTTATCCGGAGCGGGATACCCGGAGCGGGATATCCGGAGCGGGATACCCGGAGCGGGTTGCCTGGGCAGGTTTCCTTCCCTAAAGAACATGAGTGAACCATCTGGGTTTTTCTGACAGACTCATTGTTTCACATTGACTGTTACTGAGACCAGCATCTTATTTCCACATTTATTAAACTGAATTAACTTTCTTAAACTGTCCTGCTGGACTTTAACCCCACGTTTTCTGGATTAGTAACCCATTACTATAATTACTACACTCCCTTACAATTCTCCATAGATTTACTGATAAGTATCTGCCAGGTCACAGGCTGTGGTGACCTTGATCCTGAGCTGCTGTAGATTGATATTAGACTGGGCCATTAGCATAGCGTCCAGTTAGCCCAATAACCTGAGCACCATGTAAAAAGCAAAGGCAGAGGGAAAAATTGAATCTGAAATGTTCTTTCCCTCTACAAAAGATAAAGAGACGTGTGGTTCTATTTTAAAATTTCGCTTCTTCTCTTGTTAAAACTAAACTTTGTTCAGAAATTGACCTGGAAAAGAGAAAAATATATTTCAGATTTCACAGTCTCGCACACAGTCTCGCACACAGTCTCGCACACAGTCTCGCGCACAGTCTCGCGCACAGTCTCGCGCACAGTCTCGCGCACAGTCTCGCGCACAGTCTCGCGCACAGTCTCGCGCACAGTCTCGCTCACAGTCTCGCTCACAGTCTCGCACACAGTCTCGCACACAGTCTCGCTCACAGTCTCGCACACAGTCTCGCTCACAGTCTCGCTCACAGTCTCGCTCACAGTCTCGCTCACAGTCTCGCTCACAGTCTCGCTCACAGTCTCGCTCACAGTCTCGCACACAGCCTCACAGAATTGCAGCAAAATTAAAGCCTTCATCACAGACACACATCAACCAAATGACAAACATTGTTCTCTCATAGTAACAGATAGATGGGAACACCACCACCTGGAATTTCCCCTCCAAGTCACTCACCATCCTGACTTGGAAATATATCGCCGTTCCTTCGCTGTCGCTGGGTCAAAATCCTGGGACTCCCTCCCTAACAGCACCGTGGATGTACCTACACCACATGGACTGCAGGGGTTCAAGAAGGCAGCTCACCACCGCCTTCTCAAGGGCAATTAGGGATGGGCAATAAATACTGGCCCAGCCAGCGATGCTTACATGATGCTTACACCCAGGGGAAGGGTTGGGAGCAGTGCTGATATTCCGTGTTCTAGGACAATGGGGTAAGGAATAGGGGGATAATAGAGCTTCAATAGCCAGGGTCAGGGACAATGACGGAACAGAGTTGGAAATACATCCACACACTGCACCCAAACAAAAATCAGCAACTGAGGGGGATAGTGAAAAACTGGTAATTCTATCTTACCTTTCACAACCTCAGGACATCCCAAAGTGCCTCACAGCCAATGAAATAGTCATTTTTGTAATGTAGGTAACCCAAATGATGTACAGCAAGATCCCACAAACAGTAGTGTGATAATGACCAGATAATCTGTTTTAGTGTTGGGAGCTGAGGGATAAATATTAACTCCAGGACACTAGAGAAATCCACACCCAACCCCCGCTATTTTTCAAAAGAATATTCACGCTACACAAATGTCAGGCAATGACCATCTCCAACAAGAGAAAATCTAACCATTGCCCTAACATTCAATGGCATTACCATCACTGAATCCCCCACTATCAACATCCTGGGGATTACCATTGACCAGAAACTGAACTGGACTCGCCATATAAATACTGTGACTACAAGAACAGATCCTAGGGGTACTAGCAATCTTGCAGTGAGTAACTCACCTCCTGGCTCCCCAAAGCCTGTCCACCATCTACAAGGCACAAGTCAGGAGTGTGATGGAATACTCCCCACTTGCCTGGATGAGTGCAGCTCCCACAACACTCAAGAAGCTCGACAACATCCAGGACGAAGCAGTCTGTTTGATTGGCGCCACATCCACCACCTTCAACATTCACTCCCTCCACCATCAATGCATGGTGGCAACAGTGTGTACCATCTCCTGCTTCTGCTTTAGTTGTGTCAGCATCCACCAACATTTAAGAATGTGGTTAACAGTGTGATCATGACCAGATAATCTGCTTCTGTGATATTGACTGAAGAATAAATATTGGCCAGGACACCAATTGCTCTTCTTCAAAATAATCTATGGGATCTTTTACATCCACCTCAATATACATATAATATTCTGGTCTTGTTGCGCTAATATGGATTATTTATAGAGTCTGCTGAGCTAAGAAAAACACTAACTTTATTGAGAAACCTCATCTTGCCATAAGGTCTACAAGAGAGAGGAAGATCATGAGACATTCCATCACTTCCTGTAATGATGTATACTGTCTCTCATTAGCATATCATAGTTAGTCACCCCTTATACTACATCTCCCCCAAGCCTCCAATTCTCCCCATTATACTACATCTCCCCTGAAGTCTCTGACTTCCATTTCTTTTTTATAGGGACACCACTGTGTCTACCTCTCTGCTCCTGTGGAGGAGATTTTTTTTTAAATTCGATCATGGGATGTGGGTGTCATTGGCCAGGATAGCATTTACTGCCCATCCCTAAATGCCCTTGTTCAGAGGGCTTTTTTTTTTAAAGAGTGAACTATTAGTCACATGTAGGCCAGACCAGGTAAGGACAGCAAATGTCCTTAAGGACATTAAAGGATGGTTTTTTACAAAACAATCAACAATGGTTTCATGGTCATCATTAGACTTTTCATTGAATTCAAATTCCACCATGTGCTGTGGCAGGATTTGAACCTGGGTCCCCCAGGGCATTACCCTGGGTCCCCCAGGGCATTACCCTGGGTCTCAGGGTTACCAGTCCAGCGACAATATCACTACACCATCATCTCCCCAGGAATTGGAGGCACAGATTGGAGATTTGAGACCTGCAGGTGATCTCAGACTCTGCTGAGCACACTGATCATCAGATTTCTGTGCATCTCTGATTTCATTTAGTCATTTCTACCTCTTCAACAAGGGCTACATTGACTTGTTCAGGCCTTGATACTGAGATATGGGATGAAGCATCTGCTGTAATCTGCTGTATCCTGGAACATACTTTGTCTTTGCTTCAAAGCTCAGCATTCTCAGTCTGAATTTCTGAGAATTTAAGAGTGTCACTAAAGGTTTGTGGTCTGTCTCTACAAGGTGCACTGCAGTAACACAAACAGCACCTTCCAAACTCATGACCTCTACCACCTAGAAGGACAAGGGCAGCAGATAGATGGGAACACCACCACCTTGGAAGTTCCCCTCCAAGTCACTCACCGTCCTGGAACTCTCTCTCTAACAGCACTGTGGGTGTACCTACACCACAGGGACTGCAGCGGCTCAAGAAGAACATTCAAAGCTGCAACATTCCTTCTGTACTGACCCTCTGACAGTGCGGCACTCCCTCAGTACTGACCCTCTGACAGTGCGGCACTCCCTCAGTACTGACCCTCCGACAGTGCAGCACTCCCTCAGTACTGACCCTCCGACAGTGCAGCACTCCCTCAGTACTGACCCTCTGACAGTGCAGCACTCCCTCAGTACTGACCCTCCGACAGTGCAGCACTCCCTCAGTACTGACCCTCCGACAGTGCTGCACTCCCTCAGTACTGACCCTCTGACAATGCGGCACTCCCTCAGTACTGACCCTCCGACAGTGCGGCACTCCCTCAGTACTGACCCTCCGACAGTGCGGCACTCCCTCAGTACTGACCCTCCGACAGTGCGGCACTCCCTCAGTACTGACCCTCCGACAGTGCGGCACTCCCTCAGTACTGACCCTCCGACAGTGCGGCACTCCCTCAGTACTGACCCTTGGACAGTGCGGCACTCCCTCAGTACTGACCCTCCGACAGTGCGGCACTCCCTCAGTACTGACCCTCCGACAGTGCGGCACTCCCTCAGTACTGACCCTCCGACAGTGCGGCACTCCCTCAGTACTGACCCTCCGACAGTGCGGCACTCCCTCAGTACTGACCCTCCGACAGTGCGGCACTCCCTCAGTACTGACCCTCCGACAGTGCGGCACTCCCTCAGTACTGACCCTCCGACAGTGCAGCACTCCCTCAGTACTGACCCTCTGACAGTGCAGCACTCCCTCAGTACTGACCCTCTGACAGTGCAGCACTCCCTCAGTACTGACCCTGTAACAGTGCAAGACTCCCTCAGTACTGACCCTGTAACAGTGCAGGACTCCTTCAGTACTGACCCTTCGACAGTGCGGCACTCCCTCAGTACTGACCCTCTGACAGTGCAGCACTCCCTCAGTACTGACCCTCTGACAGTGCAGCACTCCCTCAGTACTGACCCTCTGACAGTGCAGCACTCCCTCAGTACTGACCCTCTGACAGTGCAGCACTCCCTCAGTACTGACTCTCTGACAGTGCAGCACTCCCTCAGTACTGACCCTCTGACAGTGCAGCACTCCCTCAGTACTGACCCTCTGACAGTGCAGCACTCCCTCAGTACTGACCCTCTGACAGTGCAGCACTCCCTCAGTACTGACCCTGTAACAGTGCAAGACTCCCTCAGTACTGACCCTGTAACAGTGCAGGACTCCTTCAGTACTGACCCTTCGACAGTGCGGCACTCCCTCAGTACTGACCCTCTGACAGTGCAGCACTCCCTCAGTACTGACCCTCTGACAGTGCAGCACTCCCTCAGTACTGACCCTCTGACAGTGCAGCACTCCCTCAGTACTGACCCTCTGACAGTGCAGCACTCCCTCAGTACTGACTCTCTGACAGTGCAGCACTCCCTCAGTACTGACCCTCTGACAGTGCAGCACTCCCTCAGTACTGACTCTCTGACAGTGCAGCACTCCCTCAGTACTGACCCTCTGACTGTGCAGCACTCCCTCCGTACTGACCCTGTGACAGTGCAGCACTCCCTCAGTACTGACTCTCTGACAGTGCAGCACTCCCTCAGTACTGACCCTCTGACAGTGCAGCACTCCCTCAGTACTGACCCTCTGACTGTGCAGCACTCCCTCAGTACTGACCCTCTGACAGTGCAGCACTCCCTCAGTACTGACCCTCTGACTGTGCAGCACTCCCTCAGTACTGACCCTCTGACAGTGCAGCACTCCCTCAGTACTGACCCTCTGACAGTGCAGCACTCCCTCAGTACTGACCCTCCAACAGTGCAGCACTCCCTCAGTACTGACCCTCTGACAGTGCAGCACTCCCTCAGTACTGACCCTCTGACAGTGCGGCACTCCCTCAGTACTGACCCTCTGACAGTACAGTGCTCCCTCAGTACTGACCCTCTGACAGTGCAGCACTCCCTCAGTACTGACCCTCCAACAGTGCAGCACTCCCTCAGTACTGACCCTCTGACAGTGCAGCACTCCCTCAGTACTGACCCTCTGACAGTGCGGCACTCCCTCAGTACTGACCCTCTGACAGTACAGTGCTCCCTCTGGGAATATCAGGCTAAATGTTATGTTTGACTCTCTGGAATGGGACTTGAACCCACAGTTTCTGGTTCCTGTGGCTGTGCTAACACTGAGACTGAGCTGAAGCTGAGATTGTATCACGGTCACAGTAATGTAATCTTTATGTTCAGTAAGCTACCTGACTGCTTCACTGTGTCAGGATACTCCCACTGACTCTGCCACTTCTGTCAGATTCTCTGCTTCACAGTTTAATTTCTCCAGTTCTGTGCTGTAAGATAAAGAGAGAGATGGAGGTGAGAGAGGAGAAGCCAAAAGCTGGACCAGTCTCCCATCCCCTGGCCTCGGGAGATTTGGGCTTTGGGGGCTCAGCATTTTGGAATCTCAGAGTTCACGGGTTCAGGGTTCAGGATGCCTGAGATGATGAGGTAAATCTGGAAATCGTGGTTCCAGGATGGCCAATAGGTTTTAAATTGTGTCTGTGGAGCTACAGGAAGGTCCAACCATGGAAATGGGCTTCGGGAAAGCAGAAATTCAGTTCCCTTTGAGTTGCTGTTTTGCAGTTTTTCAAGTAGAATTTTGTGCTTCGGGAGGTTTGGAAAGAGTTTTTGCCTCATTGGTGGATTAATCCGAAATCAGGATTTGAGATATATCAGTGTCAGCAACTGGGGAGATTCTAATAGAGAGAGGGAGAGAGACGGGCAAAGGGAGAGAGAGAGAAAGCGAGGAAGGGGAAGGCAACATTGGGTGAAAGAGAGAGAGAGAGAGGGAGGGAAGGTGGAGAGAGACAGGGAAAGGGGGGGAGGGAGAGAGAGAGGGGAGGAGAGTGTGGGGGAATTAGGAGAGATAAAGGGGGAAGGTGAGAGAGAGAGAAAGAGAGAGAGGGGGGAGAGGGGGGGAGAGGAAGAGGGAGAGAAGGGGAAGAGAGAGAGAGGAGGAATGGAGAGAGAGGGGAAAGGGGAGACAGAGATAGAGAGAGGGGAAGGAAAGGGGAGGGAGAGGGAGATGGGGGAGAGCTGAAAGCTAGTGTGCAGGTACAGCAGGTAATAAGGAGGGCAAATGGAATTTTGGCATTTATTGCTAAAGGAATAGAGTATAAAAATAGGTAAGTGTTGTTGAAACTGTGCAAGGCATTGGTGAGACCGCACCTGGTGTACTGTGCACAGTTTTGGTCTCCTTACTTGAGGAAGGATGTAGTTGCATTGGAGGCGGTTCAGAGGAGGTTCACTAGATTGATTCCAGAGATGTGGGGCTTGTCTTATGAGGAGGGATTGAGCAGTTTAGGCCTATACTTGCTAGAGTTTAGAAGGATGAGAGGGGATCTAATTGAGGTATATAAGATGCTAAAGGGGATAGACAAAGTAGACGTGGAGCAGATGTTTCCCTTGTGGGGCATTCTAGAACGAGAGGCCATAGTTTTAGGCTAAGGGGCGGTATATTTAAATCAGAGATGAGGAGGAATTACTTTTCTCAAAGGGTTGTGAATCTGTGGAATTCACTACCTCAGAGTGCAGTGGATGCCGGGACGCTGAATAAATTTAAGGAGGAGATAGACAGATTTTTAATTAGTAATGTGTTGAAAGGTTATGGGGAGAGGGCGGGAAATTGGAGTTGAGGCTGAAATGAGATCAGCCATGATCGTAATGAATGGCGGGGCAGGCTCGAGGGGCTGAATTGCCTACTCCTGCTCCTAGTTCTTATGTTCTTCAGAGGGGAAGGAGAGAGGAGGTAGGGAGAAAGGGGGAAGGGTAGAGAGAGGGGAATGGGGCGAGAGAGCGAGAGAGCTGGGGAGGGAGAGGGTTTAGGGGAAGTATAAGGCCGTGGGGAGGGAGGCTCTCATGGCCTGTGTCTATGTAGGGCCCAGCAGCAAAAAATAAAAAGATTACAATTCACGTTTATGTAAACTGGAAGGTCAGGACAGGAAGATAGTTCCACCTGCAGCCACCCCACCCACTCAAAAAGGCAGAGCTGCCCCTTACCCATTCTTGTTTTCATACTCGGGTTTGTCCTCTTCCTCTTCCTCGTTCCTCTTACGGAGAAGCTGAATAGTGACCACGGCAAGAACAATCAGCACCACCAGAGCTGTAGCACTTCCGATCACAATGCCCAGGATCAGCAGCTCTGAGTAAGTGACTGCAGACAGGAGATAGAGAGAGATTAGACTGAGCACACCGACTCGGAGCAATGTCCCACACCTCCAACGCACAGAAAGATCCCAGCTTTCATCATTGATCAGAGGGTAGGTAGGTGAGTATGAGAATCATCGAGAGCCTGTTGGAGAATGTGCAGATATGATTGGGTTAGGGTGAGGTGAAGAGGGGGAGCAATATAGGAGGCTCTGGGGGTGAGTGTGGGGAAGGGGAGTGAGAGAGAGAGAAAAATGGAGCAGCAGGTAGACAGAGAGGGAGAACAGGAGAAAGTGGGGAGAGTGTGGGAAGGAGAGAGACGGAAGAGAAGAGAGTGGGGGAAGGGAAGATAACATGAGAGTGGGGAAGGAGAGAGAGAATGGGGAAGGAGATGGAAAGAGTGGAGAAGGAGAGGGAGAGTGGGGAAAGTGAGGGAGAGAGAGTGGGAAAGGGGAGAGAGAGAGTGGGGAAGGAGAGAGAGAGTGGGGAAGGAGAGAGAGAGTGGGGAAGGAGAGAGAGAGTGGGGAAGGAGAGAGAGAGTGGGGAAGGAGAGAGAGAGTGGGGAAGGAGAGAGAGAGTGGGGAAGGAGAGAGAGAGTGGGGAAGGAAAGGGAAAGTGGGGAAGGAGAGAGAGTGCGGAAGGAGAGAGAGTGGGGAAGGAGAGAGAGTGGGGAAGGAGAGAGAGAGTAGGGAAGGAGAGAGAGAGTGGGGAAGGAAAGGGAGGGTGGGGAAGGAAAGGGAGAGGGGAATGAGAGAGAGAGTGGGGAAGGAGAGAGAGTGGGGAAGGAGAGAGAGAGTGGTGAAGGAGAGAGAGAGTGGGGAAGGAGAGAGAGAGTGGGGAAGGAGAGAGAGAGTGGGGAAGGAGAGAGAGAGTGGGGAAGGAGAGAGAGTGGGGAAGGAGAGAGAGAGTGGGAAAGGAGAGAGAGAGTGTGAAAGGAGAGAGAGAGTGGGGAAGGAGAGAGAGAGTAGGGAAGGAGAGAGAGAGTGGGGAAGGAGAGAGAGTGGGGAAGGAGAGAGAGTGGGGAAGGAGGAGAGAGTGGGGAAGGAGAGAGAGAGTGGGGAAGGAGAGAGAGAGTGGGGAAGGAGAGAGAGATTGGGGAAGGAGAGAGTGAGTGGGGAAGGAGGGAGAATGGGGAAGGAGAAAGAGAGTGGGGAAGGAGAGAGAGAGTGGGAAGGAGAGAGAGTGGGGAAGGAGAGAGAGTGGGGAAGGAGCGGGAGTGGGGAAGGAGAGAGAGATTGAGGAAGGAGAGAGAGAGTGGGGAAGGAGAGAGAGAGTGGGGAAGGAGAGAGAGAGTGGGGAAGGAGAGAGAGTGGGGAAGGAGAGAGAGTGGGGAAGGAGAGAGAGTGGGGACGGAGAGAGTGTGGAAGGAGAGAGTGGGGAATGAGAGAGAGAGAGTGGGGAAGGAGAGAGAGAGTGGGGAAGGAGAAAGAGTGGGGAAGGAGAGAGAGAGTGGGGAAGGAGAAGAGTGGGGAAGGAGAGAGAGAGTGGGGAAGGAGAGAGAGAGTGGGGAAGGAGAGAGAGAGTGGGGAAGAGAGGAGAGAGAGAAGTGGGGAAGAGGAGAGTGGGGAAGGAGAGAGTGAGAGTGGGGAAGGAGAGAGAGAGTGGGGAAGGAGGAGAATGGGGAAGGAGAGAGAGAGTGGGGAAGGAGAGAGAGAGTGGGGAAGGAGAGAGAGTGGGGAAGGAGGAGGGTGGGAAAGGAGGGAAGTGGGGAAGGAGAGAGAGAGTGGGGAAGGAGAGAGAGAGTGGGGAAGGAGAGAGAGAGTGGGAAGGAGAGAGAGGAGAGTGGGGAAGGAGAGAGAGAGTGGGGAAGGAGAGAGAGAGTGGGGAAGGAGAGAGAGAGTGGGGAAGGAGAGAGAGTGGGGAAGGAGAGAGAGAGTGGGGAAGGGAGAGAGAGTGGGGAAGGAGAGAGAGAGTGGGGAAGGAGAGAGAGAAGTGGGGAAGGAGAGAGAGTGGGGAAGGGAGAGAGAGTGGGGAAGGAGAGAGAGAGTGGGGAAGGAGAGAGAGAGTGGGGAGGAGAGAGAGAGTGGGGAAGGAGAGAGAGAGTGGGGAAGGAGAGAGAGAGTGGGGAAGGAGAGAGAGAGTGGGGAAGGAGAGAGAGAGAGTGGGGAAGGGAGAGGAGAGTGGGGAAGGAGAGAGAGAGTGGGGAAGGAGAGAGAGTGGGGAAGGAGAGAGAGAGTGGGGGAAGGAGAGAGAGAGTGGGGAAGGAGAGAGAGAGTGGGGAAGG